>NC_092225.1:33341886-33409386 GCF_036320965.1 Panulirus ornatus
TCTGATGCTCTGTACATGCCTTCACCCTCAATAAATATATATATATATATATTGTTGTTCGCTGATGATACAGCGCTGGTGGCTGATTCATGTGAGAAACTGCAGAAGCTGGTGACTGAGTTTGGTAAAGTGTGTGGAAAGAAGAAAGTTAAGAGTAAATGTGAATAAGAGCAAGGTTATTAGGTACAGTAGGGTTGAGGGTCAAGTCAATTGGGAGGTGAGTTTGAATGGAGAAAAACTGAAGGAAGTGAAATGTTTTAGATATCTGGGAGTGGATCTGGCAGCGGATGGAACCATGGAAGCGGAAGTGGATCATAGGGTGGGGGAGGGGGCGAAAATTCTGGGAGCCTTGAAGAATGTGTGGAAGTCGAGAACATTATCTCGGAAAGCAAAAATGGGTATGTTTGAAGGAATAGTAGTTCCAACAATGTTGTATGGTTGCGAGGCGTGGGCTATGGATAGAGTTGTGCGCAGGAGGATGGATGTGCTGGAAATGAGATGTTTGAGGACAATGTGTGGTGTGAGGAGGTTTGATCGAGTAAGTAACGTAAGGGTAAGAGAGATGTGTGGAAATAAAAAGAGCGTGGTTGAGAGAGCAGAAGAGGGTGTTTTGAAATGGTTTGGGCACATGGAGAGAATGAGTGAGGAAAGATTGACTAAGAGGATATATGTGTCGGAGGTGGAGGGAACGAGGAGAAGAGGGAGACCAAATTGGAGGTGGAAAGATGGAGTGAAAAAGATTTTATGTGATCGGGGCCTGAACATGCAGGAGGGTGAAAGGAGAGCAAGGAATAGAGTGAATTGGAGCGATGTGGTATACCGGGGTTGACGTGCTGTCAGTGGATTGAATCAAGGTATGTGAAGCGTCTGGGGTAAACCATGGAAAGCTGTGTAGGTATGTATATTTGCGTGTGTGGACGTATGTATATACATGTGTATGGGGGTGGGTTGGGCCATTTCTTTCATCTGTTTCCTTGCGCTTCCTCGCAAACGCAGGAGACAGCGACAAAGAAAAAAAAAAAAATATATATATATATATATATATATATATATATATATATATATATATATATAAGGGGAGTGGGGGAGGAATGGGATGTATTTAGGGAATCAGTGATGGATTGCACAAAAGATGCTTGTGGCATGAGAAGAGTGGGAGGTGGGTTGATTAGAAAGGGTAGTGAGTGGTGGGATGAAGAAGTAAGATTATTAGTGAAAGAGAAGAGAGAGGCATTTGGACGATTTTTGCAGGGAAAAAATGCAATTGAGTGGGAGATGTATAAAAGAAAGAGACAGGAGGTCAAGAGAAAGGTGCAAGAGGTGAAAAAGAGGGCAAATGAGAGTTGGGGTGAGAATCATTAAATTTTAGGGAGAATAAAAAGATGTTCTGGAAGGAGGTAAATAAAGTGCGTAAGACAAGGGAGCAAATGGGAACTTCAGTGAAGGGCGCAAATGGGGAGGTGATAACAAGTAGTGGTGATGTGAGAAGGAGATGGAGTGAGTATTTTGAAGGGTTGTTGAATGTGTTTGATGATAGAGTGGCAGATATAGGGTGTTTTGGTCGAGGTGGTGTGCAAAGTGAGAGGGTTAGGGAAAATGATTTGGTAAACAGAGAAGCGGTAGTAAAAGCTTTGCAGAAGATGAAAGCCGGCAAGACAGCAGGTTTGGATGGTATTGCAGTGGAATTTATTAAAAAAGGGGGTGACTGTATTACTGACTGGTTGGTAAGGTTATTTAATGTATGTATGACTCATGGTGAGGTGCCTGAGGATTGGCAGAATGCGTGCATAGTGCCATTGTACAAAGGCAAAGGGGATAAGAGTGAGTACTCAAATTACAGAGGTATAAGTTTGTTGAGTATTCCTGGTAAATTATATGGGAGGGTATTGATTGAGAGGGTGAAGGCATGTACAGAGCATCAGATTGGGGAAGAGCAGTGTGGTTTCAGAAGTGGTAGAGGATGTGTGGATCAGGTGTTTGCTTTGAAGAATGTATGTGAGAAATACTTAGAAAAGCAAATGGATTTGTATGTAGCCAGAGGTTGAACCATTATGTGACATTCATTTTTTTTCATTCATTACAAGCTAGAAGTTTCAGTTTTCTAAATTGTTTCTTACATTTCTCATATGTATATATATGTATGTGTGTGTGTGTGTATATGTGCGTGTGTGTGTGTATGTGTGTGTATGTGTATATGTATATATATATGTATATTATCCCTGGGGATAGGGGTGAAAGAATACTTCCCACGTATTCCTCGCGTGTCGTAGAAAGCGACTAGAGGGGACGGGAGCGGGGGGCCAGAAATCCTACCCTCCTTGTATTAACTTTCTAAAATGGGAAACAGAAGAACGAGTCACGCGGGGAGTGCTCATCCTCCTCGAAGGCTCAGACTGGGGTGCCTAAATGTGTGTGGATGTAACCAAGATGTGAAAAAAGGAGAGATAGGTAGTATGTTTGAGGAAAGGAACCTGGATGTTTTGGCTCTGAGTGAAACGAAGCTCAAGGGTAAAGGGGAAGAGTGGTTTGGGAATGTCTGGGGAGTAAAGTCAGGGGTTAGTGAGAGGACAAGAGCAAGGGAAGGAGTAGCAATACTCCTGAAACAGGAGTTGTGGGAGTATGTGATAGAGTGTAAGAAAGTAAATTCTTGATTAATATGGGTAAAACTGAAAGCTGATGGAGAGAGGTGGGTGATTATTGGTGCATATGCACCTGGGCATGAGAAGAAAGATCAAGAGAGGCAAGTGTTTTGGGAGCAGCTGAATGAGTGTATTAGTGGTTTTGATGCACGAGACCGGGTCATAGTGATGGGTGATTTGAATGCAAAGGTGAGTAATGTGGCAGTTGAGGGAATAATTGGTATACATGGGGTGTTCAGTGTTGTAAATGGAAATGGTGAAGAGCTTGTAGATTTATGTGCTGAAAAAGGACTGATGATTGGGAATACCTGGTTTAAAAAGCGAGATATACATAAGTATACTTATGTAAGTAGGAGAGATGGCCAGAGAGCGTTATTGGATTACGTGTTAATTGACAGGCGTGCGAAAGAGAGACTTTTGGATGTTAATGTGCTGAGAGGTGCAACTGGAGGGATGTCTGATCATTATCTTGTGGAGGCTAAGGTGAAGATTTGTATGGGTTTTCAGAAAAGAAGAGTGAATGTTGGGGTGAAGAGGGTGGTGAGAGTAAGTGAGCTTGAGAAAGAGACCTGTGTGAGGAAGTACCAGGAGAGACTGAGTACAGAATGGAAAAAGGTGAGAACAATGGAAGTAAGGGGAGTGGGGGAGGAATGGGATGTATTTAGGGAATCAGTGATAGATTGCGCAAAAGATGCTTGTGGCATGAGAAGAGTGGGAGGTGGGTTGATTAGAAAGGGTAGTGAGTGGTGGGATGAAGAAGTAAGATTATTAGTGAAAGAGAAGAGAGAGGCATTTGGACGATTTTTGCAGGGAAAAAATGCAATTGAGTGGGAGATGTATAAGAGACAGGAGGTCAAGAGAAAGGTGCAAGAGGTGAAAAAAAGGGCAAATGAGAGTTGGGGCGAGAGAGTATCATTAAATTTTAGGGAGAATAAAAAGATGTTCTGGAAGGAGGTAAATAAAGTGCGTAAGACAAGGGAGCAAATGGGAACTTCAGTGAAGGGCGCAAATGGGGAGGTGAAAACAAGTAGTGGTGATGTGAGGAGATGGAGTGAGTATTTTGAAGGTTTGTTGAATGTGTTTGATGATAGAGTGGCAGATATAGGGTGTTTTGGTCGAGGTGGTGTGCAAAGTGAGAGGGTTAGGGAAAATGATTTGGTAAACAGAGAAGAGGTAGTAAAAGCTTTGCAGAAGATGAAAGCCGGCAAGACAGCAGGTTTGGATGGTATTGCAGTGGAATTTATTAAAAAAGGGGGTGACTGTATTACTGACTGGTTGGTAAGGTGCCTGAGGATTGGCGGAATGCGTGCATAGTGCCATTGTACAAAGGCAAAGGGGATAAGAGTGAGTGCTCAAATTACAGAGGTATAAGTTTGTTGAGTATTCCTGGTAAGTTATATGGGAGGGTATTGATTGAGAGGGTGAAGGCATGTACAGAGCATCAGATTGGGGAAGAGCAGTGTGGTTTCAGAAGTGGTAGAGGATGTGTGGATCAGGTGTTTGCTTTGAAGAATGTATGTGAGAAATACTTAGAAAAGCAAATGGATTTGTATGTAGCATTTATGGATCTGGAGAAGGCATATGATAGAGTTGATAGAGATGCTCTGTGGAAGGTATTAAGAATATATGGTGTGGGAGGAAAGTTGTTAGAAGCAGTGAAAAGTTTTTATCGAGGATGTAAGGCATGTGTACGTGTAGGAAGAGAGGAAAGTGATTGGTTCTCAGTGAATGTAGGTTTGCGGCAGGGGTGTGTGATGTCTCCATGGTTGTTTAATTTGTTTATGGATGGGGTTGTTAGGGAGGTAAATGCAAGAGTTTTGGAAAGTGGGGCAAGTATGAAGTCTGTTGGGGATGAGAGAGCCTGGGAAGTGAGTCAGTTGTTGTTCGCTGATGATACAGCGCTGGTGGCTGATTCATGTGAGAAACTGCAGAAGCTGGTGACTGAGTTTGGAAAAGTGTGTGGAAGAAGAAAGTTAAGAGTAAATGTGAATAAGAGCAAGGTTATTAGGTACAGTAGGGTTGAGGGTCAAGTCAATTGGGAGGTGAGTTTGAATGGAGAAAAACTGGAGGAAATGAAGTGTTTTAGATATCTGGGAGTGGATCTGGCAGCGGATGGAACCATGGAAGCGGAAGTGGATCATAGGGTGGGGGAGGGGGCGGAAAAATCTGTGGGCCTTGAAGAATGTGTGGAAGTCGAGAACATTATCTCGGAAAGCAAAAATGGGTATGTTTGAAGGAATAGTGGTTCCAACAATGTTGTATGGTTGCGAGGCGTGGGCTATGGATAGAGTTGTGCGCAGGAGGATGGATGTGCTGGAAATGAGATGTTTGAGGACAATGTGTGGTGTGAGGTGGTTTGATCGAGTGAGTAACGTAAGGGTAAGAGAGATGTGTGGTAATAAAAAGAGCGTGGTTGAGAGAGCAGAAGAGGGTGTTTTGAAGTGGTTTGGGCACATGGAGAGGATGAGTGAGGAGAGATTGACCAAGAAGATATATGTGTCGGAGGTGGAGGGAACAAGGAGAAGAGGGAGACCAAATTGGAGGTGGAAGGATGGAGTGAAAAGGATTTTGTGTGATCGGGGCCTGAACATGCAGGAGGGTGAAAGGAGGGCAAGGAATAGAGTGAATTGGAGCGATGTGGTATACCGGGGTTGACATGCTGTCAGTGGATTGAATCGGGGCATGTGAAGTGTCTGGGGTAAACCATGGAAAGCTGTGTAGGTATGTATATTTGCGTGTGTGGACGTATGTATATACATGTGTATGGGGGGGGGGTTGGGCCATTTCTTTCGTCTGTTTCCTTGCGCTACCTCACAAACGCGGGAGACAGCGACAAAGTATAAAAAAAATAATAATTTATGGATCTGGAGAAGGCATATGATAGAGTTGATAGAGATGCTCTGTGGAAGGTATTAAGAATATATGGTGTGGGAGGAAAGTTGTTAGAAGCAGTGAAAAGTTTTTATCGAGGATGTAAGGCATGTGTACGTGTAGGAAGAGAGGAAAGTGATTGGTTCTCAGTGAATGTAGGTTTGCGGCAGGGGTGTGTGATGTCTCCATGGTTGTTTAATTTGTTTATGGATGGGGTTGCTAGGGAGGTGAATGCAAGAGTTTTGGAAAGGGGCAAGTATGAAGTCTGTTGGGGATGAGAGAGCTTGGGAAGTGAGTCAGTTGTTGTTCCCTGATGATACAGCACTGGTGGCTGATTCATGTGAGAAACTGCAGAAGCTGGTGACTGAGTTTGGTAAAGTGTGTGAAAGAAGAAAGTTAAGAGTAAATGTGAATAAGAGCAAGGTAATTAGGTACAGTAGGGTTGAGGGTCAAGTCAACTGGGAGGTAAGTTTGAATGGAGAAAAACTGGAGGAAGTAAAGTGTTTTAGATATCTAGGAGTGGATCTGGCAGCGGATGGAACCATGGAAGCGGAAGTGGATCATAGGGTGGGGGAGGGGGCGAAAATCCTGGGAGCCTTGAAGAATGTGTGGAAGTCGAGAACATTATCTCGGAAAGCAAAAATGGGTATGTTTGAAGGAATAGTGGTTCCAACAATGTTGTATGGTTGCGAGGCGTGGGCTATGGATAGAGTTGTGCGCAGGAGGATGGATGTGCTGGAAATGAGATGTTTGAGGACAATGTGTGGTGTGAGGTGGTTTGATCGAGTAAGTAACGTAAGGGTAAGAGAGATGTGTGGAAATAAAAAGAGCGTGGTTGAGAGAGCAGAAGAGGGTGTTTTGAAATGGTTTGGGCACATGGAGAGAATGAGTGAGGAAAGATTGACCTAGAGGATATATGTGTCGGAGGTGGAGGGAACAAGGAGAAGTGGGAGACCAAATTGGAGGTGGAAAGATGGAGTGAAAAAGATTTTGTGTGATCGGGGCCTGAACATGCAGGAGGGTGAAAGGAGGGCAAGGAATAGAGTGAATTGGATCGATGTGGTATACCAGGGTTGACGTGCTGTCAGTGGATTGAATCAGGGCATGTGAAGCGTCTGGGGTAAACCATGGAAAGCTGTGTAGGTATGTATATTTGCGTGTGTGGACGTATATATATATATATATATATATATATATATATATATATACATGTGTATGGGGGCGGGTTGGGCCATTTCTTTCGTCTGTTTCCTTGCGCTACCTCGCAAACGCGGGAGACAGAGACAAAGCAAAAAAAAGAAAAAGTATAATAATAAAATAATATAAAAAATATATATATATCTATATATATATATATATATATATATATATATATATATATATATATATATATATATATATATATATATATCCCAGGGGATAGGGGAGAAAGAATACTTCCCACATATTCCCTGCATGTCGTAAAAGGCGACTAAAAGGGGAGGGAGTGGGGGGCTGGAAATCCTCCCCTCTCATTACCTTTTTTTTAATTTTCCAAAAGAAGGAACAGAGAAGGGGGCCAGGTGAGGATATTCCCTAAAAGGCCCAGTCCTCTGTTCTTAATGCTACCTCGCTAATGTGGGAAATGGTGAATAGTTTGAAAGAAAGAAAAGATATATTTTTTTTTTCTTTGTCGCTGTCTCCCGCATTTGCGAGGTAGCGCAAGGAAACAGACAAAAGAAATGGCCCAACCCACCCCCATACACATGTATATACATACACGTCCACACACGCAAATATACATACCTATACATCTCAATGTACACATATATATATACACACACAGACACATACATATATACCCATGCACACAATTCACACTGTCTGCCCTTATTCATTCCCATCGCCACCTCGCCACACATGGAATACCATCCCCCTCCCCCCTCATGCGTGCGAGGTAGCACTAGGAAAAGAAAACAAAGGCCCCATTCGTTCACACTCAGTCTCTAGCTCTCATGAAATAATGCCCGAAACAACAGCTCCCTTTCCACATCCAGGCCCCACAGAACTTTCCATGGTTTACCCCAGAAGCTTCACATGTGCTGACAATGGATTGAATCAGGGCAGGTGAAGCGTCTGGGGTAAACCATCGAAAGTTGTGTGGGGCCTGGATGTGGAAAGGGAGCTGTGGTTTCCGTGCATTATTACATGACAGCTAGAGACTGAGTGTGAACGAATGGGGCCTTTGGTGTCTTTTCCTTGCGCTACCTCGCACACATGAGGGGGGAGTGGGTTGTTATTCCATGTGTGGTGAGGTGGCGATGGGAACAAATAAAGGCAGACAGTATGAATTATGTACATGTGTATATATGTATATGTCTGTGTGTGTATATGTATGTGTACATTGAGATGTATAGGTATGTATATTTGCGTGTGTGGACGTGTATGTATATACATGTGTATGTGGGCGGGTTGGGCCATTCTTTCGTCTGTTTCCTTGCGCTACCTCGCTAACGCGGGAGACATCGACAAAGCAAAATAAATAAAAAAATAAATATCATGTGTTTCTGTTATTTTGTATTCTTTAGTTCTTGGATTATGAGTAGTTTTAACGCTGGTGTTTGATTTAATCCCATGACTTTAAGATAGTATTATCCTGAGTTGTGTAACAATACCTATACATTTCAACGTATACATACATATACATACACAGACATATACATATATACACATGTATACATTCAAACATGCTGCCTTCATCCATTAACCCCGCCACACATGAAATGGCACTCCCCTCCCTCGTGCGCGTGCAAGATAGCGCTAGGAAAAGACAACAAAGGCCACATTCCTTTGCACTCAGTCTCTAGCTGTCATGTGTAATGCATCGAAACCACAGCTCCCTATCCACATCCAGGCTACACAAAACTTTCCATGTTTTACCCCAGACGCTTCACATGCCTTGGTTCAATCCATTGACAGCACATCAACCCTGGTATACCACATCGTTCCAGTTCACCCTATTCCTTGCACGCCTTTCACCCTTCTGTATGTTCAGGCCCTAATCGCTCAAAATCTTTTTCACTCCATCCTTCCACCTCCAATTTGTGAGTGTGTTGAAAGGAATGGGCATTAGAGATATAGATACATACATAGATAGAATGTTTAATGATGGTAAATAAAAATAAATTGTACAAGTGACATTTCTGTCAAAATCAAATCAACCAGAATTTCAATCAGTCATGCTACTCTCTCAAGACAACTTACCTGCACAGTTTTTTTGACCCTATGTGAGGGTCCTGGGTGGTCGTTGGAGTATATGTCAGACAAAAACATAGAATTAATGAGTGTACTCTTCCCCAGTCCACTCTCACCTGCAGACAAAATGCAACTTAGCATGGGAAGTACATGGGAAAGGCATACAGCAGAGGGCTTGTTGACCCAAATCTAAGTGGCTTCCTCCCCAACCTGCACTCCCTCTGGCAGGAATATGAACTGAAGAAATACCTTGCACATTTTAAGTCAGCCTGAATAGAATTTAATGGGACAAAGAACAAAAGGGAAGTCCTACTATAAAATCTTGTTGCACTATACAACCCTCTGCTGTACTACAATATATTCTTAGGATAAGGAATGAGAAAAAAGAATAATTGGATATGTATAAATTTTTTTTCCTTGTCTTCATTCAGTACATATCAGAACTAATGAGAAATTTATCTAACCAGTTTTTGAAAGTATTCATAAACAGTCTTTGCACAGACAATATTTGATGATAACTTATTCCAGTGTTCAATGCACCTATTCAACGCACCTACATGCAATGAAACTTTTTCCAATGTCAGAGTTACATCTTCTAGCTTTACATTTCATTTTGATTTTCCTAGTAACTGTATTCTCTTGTATTTCAAAAAGGTCTTCATGAATTTTGTTGTCTAAATTACTCAAATTTTGTAAACTTGTATTAGGTCACTGCAAAGTCTAAACTTCTTAAGAGAAAAGAGATCTAATCTTCTGAACCTCTCTTCATACATCTGTTATCTCAGAACTGCTATCAGTTTTGTCAACCATCTTGTACTTGTTCCAACTTTTCCTTATCTTTTTTGTAGTCTGAGGTCCAGCATTTGACTGTGGTCTTACTAAAATATCAAAAAGGGTCAGCATTTTTGCTGGTGTTTTGCATTCATTGTTCTTAGTTATGACACCGAACCTCCAATTTCCTTTTTCATTTGCTGATATACACTGTTTAGTATACCTCAATTTATCACAAATAACATCTTCAACATCCTTCTCTTCATCTACTTTAGTTAGTGAATTTCTGAATATCTCACAATATTAAGTATTTCACTCTTTAAAAAGCATAACTTTATATGTTTTCATTAAATTTCACCAACCATTAGCCCTACCACTCTACTTCATAAAGATCTTTTAGAAACATTACTTAGTCTTGCCCATCTATAGCTCTACCTAGATTCATAGTGTATTATTATCTACAGGATTTCTGCTTCAGTTGTACATGCATATGACTCAGTCTTCTTTATATTTAAGTTGGTACAGCATACACTATCATACTGCATCACACTTCATTTATCTATCTATTATTACCTTTAACTCCAACCCCATTACATGGGATGGGTTAAGTGTATAATGCCTCTCAATTCACTTACACATCCTACACTTATTCTGGTGTGCTAATTTGAACTTGGGCTTTTACAATTCTTTAAAAATTCATTAACTGTTCACTTTGCATACAAATTTGTGGCAGAATCCTAACCAATGAGGTTGACAGGTGCTGCTACTACAGTAGGGAGCTTAATACTTGTAAAAAGGTGAATTTGTGCCTCAAAGAGATACTATAATATTCTATTTATTTACTTATTCATTTTGCTTTGTCGCTGTCTCCCGCGTTAGTGAGGCAGTGCAAGGAAACAGACAAAAGAATGGCCCAACCCACCCACATACACATGTATATACATACATGTCCACACACGCAAATATACATACCTATATATCTCAACATATACATATATATACACACACAGACATATACATATATACACATGTACATAATTCATACTGTCTGCCTTTAATCATTCCCATCACCACCTCGCCACACATGAAATAACCCCCTCCCCCTCATGTGTGAGAGGTAGTGCTAGGAAAAGACAACAAAGGCCACATTTGTTCACACTCAATCTCTAGCTGTCATGTAATAATGCACTGAAACCACAGCTCCCTTTCCACATCCAGGCCCCACAGAACTTTCCATGATTTACCCCAGATGCTTCACATGCCCTGGTTCAATCCATTAACAGCACATCGACCCCGGTATACCACATCGTTCCAATTCACTCTATTCCTTGCACGCCTTTCACCCTCCTGCATGTTCAGGCCCCAATCACTCAAATTCTTTTTCACTCCATCTTTCCACCTCCAATTTGGTCTCCCACTTCTCCTCGTTCCATCCACCTCTGACACATATATCATCTTGGTCAATCTCTCCTCACTCATTCTCTCCATGTGACCAAACCATTTCAAAACACCCTCTTCTGCTCTCTCAACCACACTCTTTTTATTACCACACATCTCTCTTACCCTTACATTACTTACTCGATCAAACCACCTCACACCACACATTGTCCTCAAACATCTCATTTCCAGCACATCCACCTTCCTCCGCACAACTCTATCCATAGCCCATGCCTCGCAACCATATAACATTGTTGGAACCACTATTCCTTCAAACATAACCATTATTTCCCAGCAAAAATTGTCCAAATGCCTCTCTCTTATCTTTCACTAATAATCTTACTTCTTCATCCCACCACTCACTACCCTTTCTAATCAACCCACCTCTCACGCTTCTCATGCCACAAACATCTTTTGCGCAAGCCATCACTGCTCTCCTAAATACATCCCATTCCTCCCCCACTCCCCTTACCTCCTTTGTTCTCACCTTTTTCCATTTTGTACTCAGTCTCTCTTGGTACTTCCTCACACAAGTCTCCTTCCCAAGCTCACTTACTCTCACCACTCTCTTCACCCCAACATTCTCTCTTCTTTTCTGAAAACCCCTACAAATCTTCACTTTCGCCTCCACAAGATAATGATCAGACATCCCTCCAGTTGCACCTCTCAGCACATTAACATCCAAAAGTCTCTCTTTTGCGCGCCTATCAATTAACACGTAATCCAATAACACTCTCTGGCAATCTCTCCTACTTACATACGTATACTTATGTATATCTCTCTTTTTAAACTAAGTAATCCCCATCACCAGTCCTTTTTCAACACATAAATCTACAAGCTCTTCACCATTTCCATTTACGACACTGAACACCCCATGTACACCAATTATTCCCTCAACTGCCACATTACTCACCTTCGCATTCAAATCATCCATCATTATAACCCGGTCTCGTGCATCAAAACTACACTCATTCAGCTGCTCCCAAAACATTTGCCTCTCGTGATCTTTCTTCTAATGCCCAGGTGCATATGCACCAATAATCACCCATCTCTCTCCATCAACTTTCAGTTTTACCCATATCAATCTAGAGTTTATTTTCTTACACTCTATCACATACTCCCACCACTCCTGTTTCAGGAGTAGTGCTACTCCTTCCCTTGCTCTTGTCCTCTCACTAACTCATGACTTTACTTGCAAGACATTCCCAAACCACTCTTCCCCTTTACCCTTGAGCTTCGTTTCACTCAGAGCCAAAACATCCAGGTTCCTTTCCTCAAACATACTACCTATCTCTCCTTTTTTCTCATCTTGGTTACATCCACACACATTTAGACACCCCAATCTGAGCCTTCAAGGAGGATGAGCACTCCCTGCGTGACTCCTTCTTCTGTTTCCCCTTTTAGAAAGTCAAAATACAAGGAGGGGAGAGTTTCTAGCCCCCCACTCCCGTCCCCTTTAGTCGCCTTCTACGATACATGAGGAATGTGTGGGAAGTATTCTTTCTCCCCTATCCCCTAGGATATATTCTACAGTATGCAAATCTCACCCAGTTTTCTTTTGCAGACCTCGTTAGTACACCCTTAAAGCGGAACTGAAGGGAAGGTGTTGCCCAACTTAATCAGGTCAACAGTTTTGAAAACAGACAAACATTTGAGGCGACCTGAAATTCTAATTTTTTGATAATCTAAGAGCCCTGCTACCTCTGGCAAACACTGCACTGAGTTTGCTATCTGCTAGTGGCCTGTCAAGGATAAAGCACTAAAGGATAAGAAGCAGCACTGGAGTCACCAGTTAAGCTGGGGAGTAAATGGGACGAGCAATTGTGTGTGATGGCTCAGAATGTTAGTGGGATGATTGGTAAGGGAAACAAGAGGGAGCTTGTGAAGAAATCTGAAAGTTATAGTTTGGATGTGATGGGATTAAACAAGTCCATATCAATGGACACAATGAATGCAAGTTTTGCGAGGGCATGGAAGGAGTCATATGGACAAGAATGAATGAAAATTATCAGGGAAGAGGGAAAACAGGATGTGCAGTTACTAAGAGTATAGGAGGATGTTACAGAGCATGGATGGAAAGTATCAAGAATGTTACAGAGCATGGATGGAAAGTATCAAGAATACTGTGGGTGAAAGGAAAGACATATTATGAAGGATGCATGGGTACATGTATATACACCCATGAATATGAAGACTGTGTGAGATAAAGATGAAATGAAACATTTCTGAAGACATCTGAATGACTGTATAAATGGGTTTGAGAAGGAGAGGAAGGTGGTTGTCATAGGTAATATACATGTGAAGGTGGAATGTGATGAATTTGGCAAGGTAGTTGGTAAATGGGGAGTGCCTAGAATAAATGAGAATGGAAGTTATCTTATGGATGTTGTGTTGAGAGGGGATTTATCTATTGCAAATACCTTTCTTCAGAACAAGATGATCCACAGATATACATGTATGAGAAATGATTGAAGAAAGAAGAACAAAAGGGTTTGACTGAATATGAGGCAGTGAATGAAAGGTTGAGAAAGGCTGTGCTGGATGCAAGAGTTCCAAGTGGATTCTTTGGAGATTCTGGCCATTTTGCAGTGCTTGTGGAGGTATGGTGTAAAGAAAAATGAGAAGTAAAAGTGTTGACAAGCAAAGAAGATAAATCAGAATGAATGCAAGGAGGAATATGAAAGAAGGGTGACAATTTAGATGAAAGTGTAGTAAATGAAAGATGGTCATGTGTGAATGAGGTGTTTAAAATGCTTAGAGAAAGACTGTCAAATGTTGTCAAATTAGTACTTGGATAAAAGGTTGTGAGGTTGTGAGATGTAAGAATAAAAAGGGAAATGCATGGTGGACAAGTGAGATTAGAAATGCTAAGGAAGAGAACAAAAAGGTTTCAGTTAGATTGCTCAAAGAAAATGTTCAGCAAAGGAGACAGAAGAAAGAATTTAAGGTGTGTAGATGGAATGTCAAGAAGCACATAGAAGAAAGCAAAGAAAGAGTAGATAAAGATTTTGGAAGAAAGCCAAGAGAAAAGTTTAGTGAAAATAAGAAATTGTAATGGAAGGAGGTGAAAAACCAAAGAGTTGGGTGTAAGAGTTGAAATGTAAATGTCAGAAGCAAGGAAGGGGAATCATAAGGAGGAAGTGAAGATGGAAAGAGTATTTTGAACTGATGGATGTGGAAGAAAGTGAGGCAGCAGTTGTCATATGCATGAGAATGGAGGGTGGAAGGAAAAGCACAGAAGCCTATAGCAAGAAAGGAGGTAAAAAGGGTGATAATGAAGCTGAAGGTAAGAAAGGCACCTGAAGAGGATGGGATCAAGGCTGAAATGTTGAAGTATGGAGTAGAAATGAGATAAAGTGGATGCATTTGATATATGATTTAGCATCAAAACAGAAAGGTTGTGCCCGAGGATTAGGTGAAAGCTTTTATCATTCCTTTATTCAAAGGAAAAGGTTCTAAAGATGAAGGTAGCAATTATATGGGAACAATTCTATTAAGTATACCTGGAACAATGTATGCAAGAGTGTTGATTGATACAGTGATGGAAGTGACTAAATGCAAAATAAGTGAGGAGCAAGGGGGCTTTTGCAATGAGTATGACCATGGACCATGGAAAGGTATATAGCAAAATATAAAAAGCTGTATGTAGCCTTTATGGATCTAAAGAAAGCATATAACAGAGTCAAGAGGAGCGCTTTATGGAATGGTTAGGGATACATGGGGTAGGTGAACAACTGTTGGATGATGTGAAAGTCTCCTATAGAGTAGCAAATGCATCTGCAATAGTGGATGGAGAGTTGAACAAAAGTTTCCTTTCCATGCAGGAATGAGGTAAGGCTGTGTGATGCCACCATGGCTTTTTAACATAAATATAGATGGAGTGATATGCGAGATGAAAGCAAAACTCTTGGAATGGGTGTAGAGAAGGAGCATGGTGGTGAGGTATGATGGCTAGTGACAAGCTTGCTTGCATATAAAGAGGAGGTGCAGAAGGTTGTAAGTGTGTTTCATGATGTGTGTTAAGTTTAGGAAATTGAAGGTAAATGTGAATAGAAGTACAGTAGTGGTATCTGATAGGAAACAGAGTGAAAGTATAGATTTTGCAAAGTCTTACAGAGTGAGAGAAGAAAGTGGACAAAACTGTCATATATCTGGGGAGAGAAAGATGGAAGAGGTGACATAATCAAAGTATTTTGGAGCTATCTTGTGTAAGTTTGGTGATATGCAAGGAGAAATCTTAGCTAAGTTTGGTAATATGGAAGGAGAGATAAGGAAGAGAGCAGTAATAGATAGAAGAGTTACTGGGTACCTTAACAGAAAAATGAAGGGTAGAGCTGAAACTATGGAAGACAAGAAATCATAGTCCTCCCAACACAGACCTATGCCACTGAAACATGGATATGGAATGAGTCATAGGGGTCAAGAAACCAGGCTGTGGAAGTGAGCTATTCGAGAGGAACGTATGGCAAGACTACATGGGATGAAGAAAGTATGAGAGATTTGGTATGGCAGGGAATGCAAAGGGAATGAACTGCAGGGTGGTAAAGTGGTTTGGGCATGAGAAGTACGCACAATGGGGAGTACACAAGGAGACTATATGATAGTATGATTAAAAAGGCAGCCCAAGTATGGCAGCACTGGCACCAGAGCAGGCCATTGAAGCAGTTACACCATTGTCCAAATATGGCAGCAGTGGCACCATGTTCCATGTATGGCAACAGTGGTATCACAGCCCAGGTATTGCAGCAGGGGCAACACAGTCCAGGTATGGTAACAATGGCTCCCCAGCCCAGTAATGGCAGCAGTGGCACCACAGCCTAAGTCTGGAAGTAGTAGCACCACAGCCCAGATATAGCAGCTGTGGCAACACAACCTAGGTATGGCAGCAGTGGCACCAGAGCTCAGGTATAGCTTGTCCTAAATATAACTTGTTTACTCTTCAGTCGCGACACCACCACACCTTAGCCACTTTTACATTCTATATTTTTCCTCAACTTAACTCCACCTGACATACACCCATCCCTCACCTACATCCTACTTCACATTCCCTCATCCCTCACCTGGACTCATCCCTCACATCCCAAACCACATACTCCTATCCCTCATCTACACTCCAACTCACATACCCTCATCCCTCACCCATACCTAATCTCACACCCCAACTCAAATACCTCCATCCCTCACCTACACTCCACCTTAAATACCTTAATCCCACGCCTACACACCACCTCACATATCACCACTCCTCACCTAAACCACAGTTCACAAACTCCCCCCCCTCACATACCCCCCATTTCTCACCTACACCCTAACTCACATACCCCTATCTCTCACTTACACCCTAACTCACATACCTGGTAAATACCTGGTGATCTTAATACCTGGTGAGATCTTTGGGGGTCTTCATCCCCACAGCCCAGGCTTGGCCCAGCCCTCATCTAAACCCAACATAATCCAATCCTTCACATCACATACCCCCACCCTCACCTTAAATACTCTCATCACACCGCACATACCCTAATCCTACCCTTCATACTGCCATCCCTCACATATATCCCAATCTTTTTTGTACACCTCACCTCACATACCCTAACCTACAACTATACCCCACCTTTCATACCCCATCCCATAAATACAACTAACATCACATATCCCATCCCTCAAATACATCCCACCTCATATACTCCTCACCCAAACCCTATCTCAAATATCCCCAAACCAAAGTCCACATATTCCCATCCTTTACCCACTTCTCACCTCATAGCACTATTCTTTACCCATGTACTAACTCATATACCCCAATTCCTCACATACACCCCACCTCACATGACCCTTATCAACACAAACCCCAAACACCTATCATTCTAACTCCATTCTATACTTACAATTCAACTTACCCAATCCCACACCAATATCATACCTCACATACCCCCAATCCTTACCTACATCCCAACTCACATAAACTCCATATTTCCCCTTTCCATATTTACAACTCACCTCTCATAACCCATCCCACCTCATACATCCCCAACCCTCACAACTCCTCATATATAACTCACCTCATATATTTCTATTCCACATTTACAACTCATCTTGCATAACCTTATCACTCAACCACACCCAAAACCACAAACCCCATCTCTTACCTACATTCCACCTCATACATTCCTTTCTTTATGGACATTCCACACATCCTGCCACACATATCCAATTCTATGCCTATGTCCCAATTCATATACCCCCATCCCACACCACCTTAACTCACACACCCCATTTCATACCTACACCCTAACTCACAAACCTCATCCACACTCCATCTCACATAACCCAATCACACCCCATTCCTCTTTACATACCCCATCCCTCACCTACAGCCCACCTCACATACCCTCATCTCTATAGCAACTCACATACCACATCTACAACCCAGCTCACATACCCCTAACCTACACCTAAAGCCGACCTCAAGGTGACTCAAACATCTCCCCTCATGACTCAAACTCCTCCTTTACCTTAACTTAAAGTGGAAGAATCTGTTTTGCTCTCACTCATGACTCATGTCTCAAGGAAGAAACCAACATACTGTACCAGTCTTAGGGCCACCTCTTATCAGATATTCCAAAAAGAAGCCTTATATTAAGGTGGGACTATCTAACCCAATGCATGTTGCTACAGACTACTTAACCATCTGTTGTTTGTGACAGGTGGCCCATTGTCCTTAGTGATAGGTGGGCCATTTGTCCTTAATGAAAGGTAGACTATCTGTCGTTAGTGACGGGTGGATCATCTGTCTTTAGTGAAGTGTGGATAGTCTGTTGTTAGTGTAAGAGGACCACCTACAGTTAGACATATGTATGTACCATTGTCATTAGTAATGGGTGGACCGTGACGTGTGGACCATCTGTTGTTAGTGACGGGTGGATCCTCTGTTGTTAGTGACTTATGGATAATCTATCATTAGTGATGTGAACCATCTGTTGTTAGTATAAGAAGACCACCAACTATTAGTAACATATGTACCATCCATTGTTAGTGTCGGGTGGACTGTGAGGTGTGGGCCAGCTGTCGTTATTGTCAATTTATAACCATCTGTCGCTACTGACTGGTGCACTTCAGTGACAGGTAAACAACCTGTTGTTAGTGAGAGGTAAACTATCTGTCACAAAAGACAGGTGAACCATCTGTCATTAGTGTTGGGTGGACCATCTGTAGTCTGTAGTCAGCGACAGATGGACCACCTGTTTTTAGTGACAAGTAGACCATCTCATTACTAACAGAAGAACAATCTGTCATTAATAACAAGTGAACCATTTGTCGTTGAAGGGTAAAAACTTCTTCTTTAGTGAAGATAGAACATCTGTCATTAGTAATGAGTACCATCTGTTGTTAATGACAGGAAGACCCATGTGTCATTAAAGACAGGTGGAACATTCATGTTTAGTGACAGATGGACCATCTGTTGTTAATGACAGGTAGACCATCTGTCGTTAGAGATGGGCAGACCAATGGTTGATGTCAGATGGACCATCTGTTGTTAGAAACAGGTGGACCATCTGTCAGTAAAAGCAGGTGAACGATCTGTCGTAAGTAACAGATGAACCATCTGTCGTTAGTTTAGGGGATCATCTGTTGGTGATGGGTGGTACATCTGTCATTAAAGACATGTGGACAATCTGTCAATATTGACAGCTGATCTACCTTTTGTTAGCTAAAGGTGAATTATGTCGTTATTGACAGGTGAACCATCTGTCATAATAGACAGGTGGACCATCTGTCATTATTGACAGGTCTACCATCTGTCTCTAATTACAGGTGGACTATTCGTGTTTAGCGCAAGTGGACCATCTGTCATTAATGACAGGTGAACCATTTGTGTTTAGTGGCTAGTGAACCATCTGTTGTTAATTAAAGGTGGACCATCTGTTGTTAGTGACAGATGGACCATGCGTCGTTTGTGAAATGTGGACAATCTGTCATCAGTGACAGGTGAACTATCTTTCGTAAGTGACAAGTGACCACTCGTGTTTAGCAACAAATGTACCATCTGTTGTTAATGACAGGTGGATCATTCATGTTTAGTGACAGGTGGACCATTCATGTTTAGTGACAGGTGGACCCATTGTCATTAGTAATATGTGGACCATTCATGTTTAGTGACAGGTGGACCCATTGTCATTAGTAATATGTGGACCAGCAGTCATTAATGACATAAGAACCATCTTTCGTTAGTGACAGGTGGACAATCTATCATAAGTGACAGGTGAATGACCTGCCATTAGTGATGGGTGGACAATCAGTCGATGGTGAGAGGTGAACGTTGTCATCAGTGAAATGAACCATCTGCCGTTAGTGACGGTGACCATCTGTTACTAGTAACAGGTGGACCATCTGTTGTAAGCGACATGTGGACAATCTGTCATTCATGAAAGATGAACACCTTTCGTAGTGACAGGTGGACCATTAGCCATTACTGACAGGTGGACTACCAGTTATTAGTGGTTGATGGGCCATCTGCCATTAGTGGCTGGTGAACTAGCTGTGAGTGAAATGTGTACCAGCTGTCGTTAGTGACAGGTGGACCATCTGTTGCTAGTGACAGGTGAAGCCTATGTCACCCCAACATTTGTGTAGGCAGTGGAAGGTTGACCTACCACCCCAGGGAGGCTGGGTGTCACTCTGCCCCAGTGCTACTCCCAAGGGAGGCTGGGTGTCACTCTGCCCCAGTGCTACTCCCAAGGGAGGCTGGGTGTCACTCTGCCCCAGTACCTCTCCCTGAGGAGGCTGTCCCCTATATCATAGAGGAGCCCCGGCCACCATGTGGGGCTCCCCCGTTCCCACAAGCTTCTGAGTTTCCATCATCAGCCCTTTGGCTCCCCAACTGCTGGGGCTCCTTCATCAGCACCTTGTGTCCTGTTGGTCGCCTGAATATGGTCTGCACTACTCACCAACTACCATGATGATGAATACACTACTCACCAACTACCATGATGATGAATACACTACTCACCAACTACCATGATGATGAATACACTACTCACCAACTACCATGATGAATACACTACTCACCAACTACCATGATGATGAATACACTACTCACCAACTACCATGATGATGAATACACTGCTCACCAACTACCATGATGATGAATACACTACTCACCAACTACCATGATGATGAATACACTGCTCACCAACTACCATGATGATGAATACACTACTCATCAACTACCATGATGATGAATACACTGCTCACCAACTACCATGATGATGAATACACTACTCATCAACTACCATGATGAATACACTACTCACCAACTACCATGATGATGAATACACTGCTCACCAACTACCATGATGATGAATACACTGCTCACCAACTACCATGATGATGAATACACTACTCACCAACTACCATGATGATGAATACACTGCTCACCAACTACCATGATGATGAATACACTACTCATCAACTACCATGATGATGAATACACTACTCACCAACTACCATGATGATGAATACACTGCTCACCAACTACCATGATGATGAATACACTGCTCACCAACTACCATGATGATGAATACACTGCTCACCAACTACCATGATGATGAATACACTACTCACCAACTACCATGATGATGAATACACTGCTCACCAACTACCATGATGATGAATACACTACTCATCAACTACCATGATGATGAATACACTACTCACCAACTACCATGATGATGAATACACTGCTCACCAACTACCATGATGATGAATACACTGCTCACCAACTACCATGATGAATACACTGCTCACCAACTACCATGATGATGAATACACTATTCACCAACTACCATGATGATGAATACACTACTCACCAACTACCATGATGATGAATACACTGCTCACCAACTACCATGATGATGAATACACTACTCACCAACTACCATGATGATGAATACACTACTCACCAACTACCATGATGATGAATACACTGCTCACCAACTACCATGATGATGAAGACACTGCTCACCAACTACCATGATGATGAATACACTACTCACCAACTACCATGATGATGAATACACTGCTCACCAACTACCATGATGAATACACTACTCACCAACTACCATGATGATGAATACACTGCTCACCAACTACCATGATGATGAATACACTACTCACCAACTACCATGATGATGAATACACTGCTCACCAACTACCATGATGAATACACTACTCACCAACTACCATGATGATGAATACACTACTCACCAACTACCATGATGATGAATACACTGCTCACCAACTACCATGATGATGAATACACTGCTCACCAACTACCATGATGATGAATACACTGCTCACCAACTACCATGATGATGAATACACTGCTCACCAACTACCATGATGATGAATACACTACTCACCAACTACCATGATGATGAATACACTACTCACCAACTACCATGATGATGAATACACTGCTCACCAACTACCATGATGATGAATACACTGCTCACCAACTACCATGATGATGAATGCACTACTCACCAACTACGATGATGAATACACTACTCACCAACTACCATGATGATGAATACACTGCTCACCAACTACCATGATGATGAATACACTACTCACCAACTACCATGATGAATACACTGCTCACCAACTACCATGATGATGAATACACTGCTCACCAACTACCATAACGATGAATACACTGCTCACCAACTACCATGATGATGAATACACTACTCACCAACTACCATGATGAATACACTACTCACCAACTACCATGATGATGAATGCACTACTCACCAACTACCATGATGATGAATACACTGCTCACCAACTACCATGATGATGAATGCACTACTCACCAACTACCATGATGATGAATACACTATTCACCAACTACAATGATGATGAATGCAGTACTCACCAACTACCATGATGAATGCAGTACTCACCAACTACCATGATGATGAATGCACTACTCACCAACTACCATGATGATGAATGCAGTACTCACCAACTACCATGATGAAGAATGCACTACTCACCAACTACCATGATGATGAATGCACTAACTACATGATGAATGATGCCAACTACCATGATGATGAATGACTACTCACCAACTACCTGATGAATACTCAACTACCATTATGATGAATGCACTCACTAACTACCATGATGATGAATGCACTACTCACCAACTACCATGATGATGAATGCACTACTCACCAACTACCATGATGATGAATACACTACTCACCAACTACCATGATGAATGCAGTACTCACCAACTACCATGATGAATACACTACTCACCAACTACCATGATGATGAATGCACTCACTAACTACCATGATGATGAATGCACTACTCACCAACTATCATGATGAGGAATGCACTACTCACCAACTACCATGATGATGAATACACTACTCACCAACTACCATGATGATGAATGTAGTACTCACCAACTACCATGATGAATACACTACTCACTAACTACCATGATGATGAATGCACTACTCACCAACTACCATGATGATGAATACACTACTCACCAACTACCATGATGATGAATGCACTACTCACCAACTACCATGATGATGAATGCACTACTCACCAACTACCATGATGAATGCACTACTCACCAACTACCATGATGATGAATGCACTACTCACCAACTACCATGATGATGAATGCACTACTCACCAACTATTATGATGAATGCAATACTCACCAACTACCATGATGATGAATACACTACTCACCAACTACCATGATGATGAATACACTACTCACCAACTACCATGATGATGAATACACTACTCACCAACTACCATGATGATGAATACACTGCTCACCAACTACCATGATGATGAATACACTACTCACCAACTACCATGATGATGAATACACTGCTCACCAACTACCATGATGATGAATACACTACTCACCAACTACCATGTTGATGAATACACTACTCACCAACCTCCATGATGATGAATACATTGCTCACCAACTACCATGATGATGAATACACTACTCACCAACTACCATGTTGATGAATACACTACTCACCAACTACCATGATGATGAATACACTACTTACCAACTACCATGATGATGAATACACTACTCACCAACTTCCATGATGATGAATACACTGCTCACCAACTACCATGATGATGAATACACTACTCACCAACTACCATGATGAATACACTGCTCACCAACTACCATGATGATGAATACACTACTCACCAACTACCATGATGATGAATACACTACTCACCAACTACCATGATGATGAATACACTACTCACCAACTACCATGATGATGAATACACTACTCACCAACTACCATGTTGATGAATACACTACTCACCAACTATCATGATGATGAATACATTGCTCACCAACTACCATGATGATGAATGCACTACTCACCAACTACCATGATGATGAATACACTACTCACTAACTACCATGATGATGAATGCACTACTCACCAACTACCCTGATGATGAATACACTACTCACCAACTACCATGATGATGAATGCAGTACTCACCAACTACCATGATGATGAATGCAATACTCACCAACTACCATGATGAATACACTACTCACCAACTACCATGATGATGAATACACTACTCACCAACTACCATGATGATGAATACACTACTCACCAACTACCATGATGATGAATACACTACTCACCAACTACCATGATGAATACACTACTCACCAACTACCATGATGATGAATGCAATACTCACCAACTACCATGATGATGAATACACTACTCACCAACTACCATGATGATGAATACACTACTCACCAACTACCATGATGATGAATACACTACTCACCAACTACCATGATGATGAATACACTACTCACCAACTACCATGATGATGAATGCACTACTCACCAACTACCATGAGGGAGAACTCGAAGCCTCGTTTGACGGCCTTGCGGTACACCTGGTTGGGAAGGTTGGCGAAGCCCACATACCCGTCAACTTCTCTTGGTCGTCTCTCCTTCACCAGCTCCTTTACCATCTTGTTCTGCAATGATACAAACACTTCACTAACAAACTCCCGCGAGTATACATAAATATCTTGTGGAGGCGAATTTGAAGATTTGTTGGGGTTTCCAGAAAAGAAGAATGTTGGGGAGAAGAGAGTGGTGAGATTAAGTGAGCTTGGAAAGGAGACGTGTGAGGAAGTACCAGGAGAGACTGAGTGTAGAATGGCAAAAGGTGAGAGCAAATGAAGTGAAGGGAGTGGGTGAGGAATGGGATATATTTAGGGAAGCAGTAATGGCTTGCGCTTAAAGACGCATGTGGCATGAGAAAGGTGGGAGGTGGGCAGATTAGAAAGGGTAGTGAGAAGTGGGATGAAGAAGTAAGGTTGTTAGCGAGAGAGAAAAGAGACGCGTTTGGACGATACTTGCAGGGAAGGAGTGTAAATGACAGGAAGATGTATAAAAGAAAGCGGCAGGAGGTCAAGAGAAAGATGCAAGTGGTGAAAAAGAGGGCAAACGAGAGTTGGGGTGAGTTTTGGGTATATAAAAAGATGTTTTGGAAGGAGGTAAATAAAGTGCGTAAGACAAGAGAACAAATGGGAACATCGGTGAAGGAGGCTAATGGGGAGGTAATAACAAGTAGTGGTGAAGTGAGAACCAGATGGAGTGAGTATTTTGAAGGTTTGCTGAATGTGGTTGATAGAATGGCAGATATAGGGTGTTTTGGTCCAGGTGATGTGCGAAGTGAGAGGATCAGGGAGAATGATTTGGTAAACAGAGAAGAGGTAGTGAGAGCTTTGCGGAAGATGAAATCTGGCAAGGCGGCAGGTTTGGATGGTATTGCTGTGGAATATATTAAGAAAAGGGTTGACTGTGTTGTTGATTGATTGGTCAGGATATTCAATGTATGTATGGATCATGGTGAAGTGCCCGAGGATTGGCATAATGCATGCACAGTGCCACTGCATAAAGGCAAAGGGGATAAAGGTGAGTGTTCAAACTACAGAGGCATACGTTTGAGTACTAATAAGGAATCATATGAGAGGGTATTGATTGAGAGGGTGAAGGCATGTACAGAGCATCAGAATGGGGGAGAGCAGTGTGGTTTCAGAAGTGGTAGAGGATGTGTGGATCAGGTGTTTGCTTTGAAAAATGTATGTGAAAAATACAAAGAAAAACAGATGGATTTGTATGAAGCATTTATGGATCTGGAGAAGACATATTATAGGGTTGATAGAGATGCTTCGTGGAAGGTCTTAAGAGTATATGGTGTGGAAGGCAACTTGCTAGAAGCAGTGAAAAGTTTCTACCAAGGATGTAAGGCATGTACACGAGTAGGAAGAGAGGAGAGTGATTGGTTCCCAGTAAATGTCCGTTTGCGGCAGGCGTGTGTGATGTCTCCATGGTTGTTTAATTCATTTATGGACGGAGTTGTTAGATAGGTAAATGCAAGAGTTTTGGAGAGATGAGCGGATATGCAGTCTGTTGGGGATGAGAGGGCCTGGGAAGCGAGTCAATTGTTGTTCGCCAATGATACAGCTCTAGTGGCTGATCCGGGTGAGAAACTGCAAAGGTTGGTGACTGAGTTTGGAGAAGTGTGAAAGGAGAAAGCTGACAGTAAATGCGAATAAGAACAAGGTCATTAAGTTCAGTATGAATTGGGGACAAGTGAATTGGAATGTAAGTTTGAATGGAGAAAAATTGGAGGAAGTGAAGTATTTTAGATATCTGGGGGCGGACTTAGCAGCGGATGGAACGATTGAAGCGGAAGTGAGTCACAGGGTGGGGGAGGGAGCGAAGGTTCTGGGAGCGATGAATAGTGTGTGAAAGGAGAGAACATTATCTGGGAGAGCAAAAATGGTATGTTAGAAGGATTAGTGGTTCCAACAATATTATATGGTTATGAGGCATGGTCTATAAATAGGGTGGTGCGGAGGAGAATGGATGTGTTGGAAATGAGATGTTTGAGGACAATATGAAGTGTGAGGTGGTTTGATCGAGTGAATGAGTGAGGAAAGATTGACAAAGAGGATATATGTGTCAGAGGTGGAGGGAACAAGGAGAAGTGGGAGACCAAATTGGAGGTGGAAGGATGGAGTGAAAAATATTTTGAGCGATCGGGGCCTGGGCACACTAGAGGTTGAGAGGTGTGCCAAAAATAGTAAATTGGAACGATGTGGTATACCGGGGTCGACGTGCTGTCAATGGATTAAACCAGGGCATGTGAAGCGTCTGGGGTAAACCATGGAAAGTTGTGTGGGGCCTGGATGTGGAAAGGGAGCTGTGGTTTCGATGCATTATACATGACAGCTAGAGGCTGAGTGTGAAAGGATGTGGCCTTTGTCTGTTTTCCAGGCGTTATATGACCTGGGATGTGCGTGTGTGGGGAGCTGTATGACCTGGAACATGTGTGTGGGAAGCGATTATGACCTGGGATGTGTGTGTGTGTGTGTGTGTGTGTGTGTGTGTGTGTGTGTGTGTGTGTGTGTGTGTGTGTGTGTGGGTGGGTGAGAGGGGGGGGGCGCAACATGACCTGGGACGTGTGTGTGGGGGGCGCTTATATTACCTGGGACGTGCGTGGAGCGTTATATGACCTGAGACGTGAGTGTGCGGGGTACTATACGACCTGGGACGTGTGTGTGTGTGGGGGGGGGGATATATGACCTGGGACGTGTGTGGGGGGGAGGCGCTATATGACATGGGACGTGTGTGTGTGGGGGGGCTATATGACCTGGGACGTGTGTATGGGGGAGGCGCTATATGACATGGGACGTGCGTGTGAGGGGCGTTATATGATGTGGGACGTGCGTGTGTGGGGCGCTATATGACCTGAGACGTGCGTGAATGGAGCGCTATACGACGTGAGACGTCTGTGTGTGGGGGGGGGCGCTATATGACCTGGGACGTGTGTGTGTGTGTGTGTGTGTGTGTGTGTGTGTGTGCGCGCGCGCGCGCGGCGCTATATGACCTGCGACGTGTGTGTGTGGGGGGGCGCTATATGACCTGGGACGTGCGTGTATGGAGCGCTATACGACGTGAGACGTCTGTGTGTGGTGGGGAGCGCTATATGACCTGGGACGTGTGAATGTGTATGTATGTATGTATGTGTGTGTGTGTGTGTGTGTGTGTGTGTGTGTGTGTGTGTGTGCGTGTGCGCGCGCGCGCGCGCGTGGTGCTATATGACCTGGGACGTGTGTGTGTGGGGCGCTATACGACCTGGGACGCGTGTGTGTGTGGGTCGCTATATGACCTGGGACGTGTGTGTGTGTGTGTGGCGCTATATGACCTAGGACGTGTGTGTGTGTGTGTGTGTATGTGGGGGGGGGGGGCGCTATATGACTTGGGACGTGTGTGTGTGTGTGTGTGTGTGTGTGTGTGTGAGTGTGTGTGTGTGTGTGTGGCGCTATATGACCTGGGACGTGTGTGTGTGTGTGTGTGTGTGTGTGTGTGTGTGTGTGGCGCTATATGACCTGGGACGTGTGTGTGTGTGTGTGTGTGCGCGCGCGCGCGCGCACTCGCTCGCGTGGCGCTATGACCTGGGCCGTGTGTGTGTGGGGCGCTATATGACCTGGGACGTGTGTGTGTGTGTGTGTGTGGCGCTATATGACCTGGGACGTGTGTGTGTGTGGCTCTATATGACCTGGGAGGTGTGTGTGCGTGTGTGTGGCGCTAAATGACCTGGGACGTATATGTGTGTATGTGGGGGGGGGGGCACTATATGACTTGGGACGTGTGTGTGTGTGTGTGTGTGTGTGTGTGTGTGGCGCTATATGACCTGGGACGTGTGTGTGTGTGGGGCGCTATATGACCTAGGACGTGTGTGTGGGGGAGGCGCTATATGACCTGGGAGGTGCGTGTATGGAGCGGTATATGACCTGGGACGTGCGTGTATGGAGCGCTATACGACGTGAGACGTGTGTGTGTGTGTGGGGGGGGGGGGCGCTAATGACCTGGGACGTGTGTGTGTGGGGTGGTATATGATCTGGGACGTGTGTGTGTGTGGGGAGGCGCTATATGACCTGGGACGTGCGTGTATGGAGCGCTATACGACGTGAGACGTGTGTGTGTGGGGGGGGGGGGGCGCTATATGACCTGGGACGTGTGTGTTTGGGTGGGGCGCTATATGACCTGGGACGTGTGTGTGTGGGGGGGCGCTACATGACCTGGAACGTGTGTGTGTGGGGGGCGCTATATGACCTGGGATGTGTGTGTGTGGGGCGCTATATGACCTGGAACGTGTGTGTGGGGGGGGGGGGGGGGCGCTATATGACCTGGGACAGAAGTACCAGCTCAATGATCACATATTCATGATCTATACATTACAATCATACGTGCTATAATGACACATGTTTCCTCATGTGGTAAGATGTTTTCCCACACAAATGTAGTTTGTATAACGTTAGCAAGATATGAATGTTGACTACATGTGTTACTGAGAGACCAGCTGGGTCATGACCAGGGTTACACTACTTAACTATATCCATCTCTATTTCAAACCATTTTACATTCTTTTTTCATTTCCGTAAATCCCCTAAAATTCCCGAATTCATTACGTAATAATAACGAAAATATTTCAAAATTTTTGTCAAAAATAATTTGTTGGCCCGAGAGGAGAGCATGAACTGCCTGCCCCACGCACTGCTTCTTGTCAGGTTAAGTAAGTTGGGCTACGCACTTCAATGTGTTTTATGAACTCATAAATAAGACAACCACAATTATTTTTGTATTACTGTGTAAACCTACGTAAACTTTGTGAAGAAAACTACAGAGTTTTGTATGATGAGAGATCATTTGTAAATGAGAAAGAAGCTAATTATTGTAATATATAGAAACAATAACATCATACACTGAGACCAAATGACATGTAATTGTCAGGGAAACAAATTCATTGATTTAACAGCAGACTGCTTTATAAATTCAATGATTCGAGACCCAACGAAAGTAATTAATATATTATAAACGGTAAGGTTTATAAACGGACATTACATGTGTGTGTCGGGGAAGACACAACCATCAAGATAAACT
Organism: Panulirus ornatus; assembly: GCF_036320965.1. Classification (NCBI taxonomy): domain Eukaryota; kingdom Metazoa; phylum Arthropoda; class Malacostraca; order Decapoda; family Palinuridae; genus Panulirus; species Panulirus ornatus. The sequence goes on from NC_092225.1 coordinate 33,370,909, forward strand.
GATTTCCAAGAGTACAAAGTAAGGGTAGCCATCCAAGCTAGAGTGAGAGATATGTTCGATGAGACAATTACATGTGGATACAGCTAAAAGGATTTGGAATAACTTCCTAAATACATTACTTACCTCAAATAAACTCTGCGCCTCTACAAGGATGAAAAGGAGCTATGGAAGGAAGGAGCCAGGCTGCCTTGGTCAACATAAAAATGACAGAGGTAAAGAATTATTTCCTGAGCATCTACAGAACATGGTGACCATATCATGAGCATAAGAAAAAGAAGTTTGAAGAATACTTTAATTACCTTAAGAGCATAAAATAATGAGGAATGATACTTTTGGTCCTTTTCCAAATGATAAATGCATAAAACACATGACAATAAAAAGAAATGTCTAGCCTGCTTAATATGTTTCCATTCAGTGTTTACCATCAAAACTTCGTGTGATACACGACAAGCAAACTGGAACATTACCAATATCAAACTCCACGAAGCACTTCATCTAGACAAACTAAGTCTAAACCAATCATCTGCTGCAACAGAAGATACCTCCCACGAAATAAAGAAAACACCCAGCAATAAGCTTTTCCCATCACTAAAATATTCCACAAATTATTGGAAGGAACACTTGTGCACAACCGCAAACTATCTAACGTAACCAGTTGAACCTCTTTAATGCGACAACCTCGGGAGCTGGCCATTACTGCATCACATAACATTTTACCCGTAAGGGAACCAACCCCCAATGGAAATATACGCGCGATCACTAGTCTTGCCACCTTATACATATTGGTGTGTTATCAAGGTAGAACCAAGCTTCCAACAGGCAATAATAATACAAACATGAATGCTTCCAAGCAAGGTTACATCAGATCACAAGTAGTGCACATGGATGTGCCAGGGAGAGTCCTCAACATCTTACAGGAGAGTTCTCGTGCTATGGTAATACACACCTCACCATCATACACTTCTTCTGGCCCAAACTTTTCCGCTGCCACTTCCTCTGCAAATTCATCCACAAATTTTGTCGCAACTTTGTGAGTAGTTAATATAACGTGTCATCTGTCATCCTGTACATACGTAATGCTCTTGGTTGTTATAATACAACCTGACACTACAAGCTTTCGTGTCAGCACTTCGTTTTCACGGCACATATTATGTTCTGAAATTCCATGTTATGTGCGCATCCTTACATATAGTCACACTCACACTCTACTTCTCTATGAAACACTTTGACCTACGTGATAACCTAGCAATGACATCATTATGGTGCACCTTAAACCATTCTATAACTACACTGTCTAATTCTGTACTCCTGCCACTTTACAAGTGCACTGTCTAATTCCGTGCCCCTGCTACTTTAAAAGTGCAGTCTAATTCCGTGCCCCTGCTACTTTATAAGTGCACTGTCTAATTCTGTACTCCTGCCACTTTATAAGTGCACTGTAATTTCGTGCTCCTGCCACTTTTCAAAGTTTTCCAAAAATAAACTTTTCAAGCTTTCATTTTCAGCAAAAAACTGAGTATATGAAATTAGCACGATTATCAATTAGCTCGGCTGCAGTGGAAACAGATTTTGGCGCCTTAATGATGCTAAGAACGCTGCCCTCATGGCTGAGCCACAAACTACTGGTGGCAGATTCCATGGCGCTTACCCGATCACACAGCTCCAATCTGCTTTAGAAAGCGAAAACAGAAATGTGTTTCGAACCATAGCTATAATTATCTCACTTGGGTTTAAGGCACAGTATTAGAAGCAATGATCAAATATCAAATCTTTGAATTCCTACCATAAAGCCTATTAAGAACCGGTTATTATAACGGTTTTCGAAACAAAAGAAAAAATCATCTTTAACGGAATTAAATTCTTTTCTTAGTGGATTGCTTGGCGTTTCTGTGCTGACTGACGTACATGAGCCGCTTGGGGTCGGGCGCGCGCAATCTTGTTACCTACCTGGCTCAGGCTAAGATGTTTGGCTCAGGCTAAGATGTTTGCTACCTGGCTCAGGCTAAGATGTTTGCTATCTGGCTCAGGCTAAGATGTCTGCTACCTGGCTCAGACTAAGATGTTTGCTACCTGGCTCAGGCTAAGATGTTTGCTACCTGGCTCAGGCTAAGATGTTTGCTACCTGGCTCAGGCTAAGATGTTAGCTACCTGGCTCAGGCTAAGACGTTTGCTACCTGGCTCGGGCTAAGATGTTTGCTACCTGGCTCAGGCTAAGATGTTTACTACCTGGCTCGGGCTAAGATGTTTGCTACCTGGCTCGGGCTAAGATGTTAGCTATCTGGCTCAGGCTAAGATGTTAGCTACCTGGCTCAGGCTAAGATGTTTGGCTCAGGCTAAGATGTTTGCTACCTGGCTCAGGCTAAGATGTTTGCTACCTGGCTCGGGCTAAGATGTTAGCTATCTGGTTCAGGCTAAGATGTTTGCTACCTGGCTCGGGCTAAGATGTTTACTACCTGGCTCGGGCTAAGATGTTAGCTATCTGGCTCAGGCTAAGATGTTTGCTACCTGGCTCAGGCTAAGATGTTTGCTACCTGGCTCAGGCTAAGATGTTTGCTACCTGGCTCAGGCTAAGATGTTTGCTACCTGGCTCGGGCTAAGATGTTTGCTACCTGGCTCGGGCTAAGATGTTAGCTATCTGGCTCAGGCTAAGATGTTAGCTACCTGGCTCAGGCTGAGATGTTTGGCTCAGGATAAGATTTTGCTACCTGGCTCAGGTTAAGATGTTTGCTACCTGGCTCGGGCTAAGATGTTTGCTACCTGGCTCAGGCTAAGATGTTTGGCTCAGGATAAGATTTTGCTACCTGGCTCAGGCTAAGATGTTTGCTACCTGGCTCGGGCTAAGATGTTTGCTACCTGGCTCAGGCTAAGATGCTTGCTATCTGGCTCGGGCTAAGATGTTTGCTACCTGGCTCAGGCTAAGATGTTTGGCTCAGGATAAGATTTTGCTACCTGGCTCAGGCTAAGATGTTTGCTACCTGGCTCGGGCTAAGATGTTTGCTACCTGGCTCAGGCTAAGATGCTTGCTATCTGGCTCGGGCTAAGATGTTTGCTACCTGGCTCAGGCTAAGATGTTTGGCTCAGGCTAAGATGTTTGCTACATGGCTCAGGCAAAAATGTAAACATTCTTACGCAACAGAGGAACGCTACTCTAAGTTGGGGTATGAAATTAAAGACAGGGATAAAACTACATTAAAATACACAACTATTATTATAATTGATCACAGTTTCCCAAGTCTGCGAGGTAGCGCCACGAAAAAGACGAAGAATGGCCCATCCACCCATATACATAAACGCCCATATACATATCAACATATTCACACACACACACACACACACACACACACACACACACACATATATATATATATATATATATATATATATATATATATATATATATATATATATATATATATATATATATATATATATATATTTTTACACAGACATGTACATATATGCACATGTACATATTCATACATGCTTGCCTAAATTCATAAGTGGCACTACCCCGTCACACAGAAAACAGCATCGCTACCCCCTGCTTCAGTGAGGTAGCGCCAGGAAAACAGACAACGGAGGCCACATTGGTTCACACTCAGTCTCTAGCTGTAATGTATAATGCACCGAAACCACAGCTCCCTTTCCACATCCAGGCCCCACAAAACTTTCCATGGTGTACCCCAGACGTGTCACATGCCCTGGTTCAGTTCATTGACAGCACGTCGATCCCAGTATACCACATCGTTCCAATTCACTCTATTCTTGGCACACCTCTCACCCTACTGTGTGTTCAGGCCCCGATCGCTCAACATCTTTTTCACTCCATCCTTCCACCTCCAATTTGGTCTCCCGCTTCTACTTGTTCCCCCCACCTCTGACACATATATCCTCTTTGTCAATCTTTCCTCATTCACTTTCTCCATATGTCCAAACCATTTCAACACCCTCTTTTGCTCTCTCAACAACTCTTTTTATTTCCACACATCTCTCTTACCCTTTCATTACTTTCTCAATCAAACTACCTCACACCACATACTGTCCTCAAACATTTCATTTCCAACACATCTACCCTCCTCCGTACAATCCTATGCCTCACAACCACATAACATTGTTGGAACCACTATTCCTTCAAACATACCCATTTTTGCTCTCCGAGATAACGTTCTCTCCTTCCACACATTCTTCATCGTTCCCAGAACCTTCACCCCCTTCCCCACCCAGTGACTCACTTTCGCTTCAATGGTTCCATTCGCTGCTCACTTTCGCTTCCATGGTTCCATTCGCTGCTAAGTCCACTCCCAGATATGTAAAACACTTCAATTCCACCAATTTTTCACCATCCAAACTCACATCTCATTAAATAACTTGTCCCTCAACCCTACTGAACCTAATACCCTTGAACTTATTCACATTTACTCTCAACTTTCTCCTTTCACACACTTTTCCAAACTCAGTGACCAGCTTCTGCAGATTCTCACTTGAATCAGTCACTACAGCTGTATCATCGGCGAACAGCAACTGACTTACTTCCTAGGCCTCTCATCCCCAACAGACTACATACTTGCCCCTCTCTCCAAAACTCATTTACCTCCCTAACCACCCCATCCATAAACAAATTAAACAACCATGGAGACATCACACACCCCTGCCGCAGACCGACATTCACTGGGAACCAATCACTCTCCCCTCTTCGTATTCGTACACATGCCTTACATCCATGGTAAAAACTTTTCACAGCTTCTGGCAACTTACCTCCCACACCGTATACTTCTACGACCGTTCACAGAGCATCTCTATCAACCTTATCACATGCCTTCTCCATACCCATAAATGCTACATACAAAGCCATCTGTTTTTCTAAGTATTTCTCAGACACATTCTTCCAAGCAAACACCTGATTCACACATCCTCTACCACTTCTGAAACCACACTGCTCTTCCCCTAATCTGATGTTCTGTACATGCCCTCACCTTCTCAATCAATACCCTCTCATACAATTTCCCAGGAATACTCAACAAACTTATGTCTCCGTAGTTTGAACACTCACCTTTATCCCCTTTCCCTTTGTACAATGGCACTATACATGCATTTCGCCAATCCTCAGGCACTTCACCATGATCCATACATACACTGAATATCCTGACCAACTAATCAACAACACAATCATCCCCTTCCTTTATAAATACTACTACCCGCAGCCTTGCTGGATTTCATCCTGGGCAAAGCCCTCACTACCTCTTCTCCTTAACCAAACCATCCTCCCTGACCCTCTCACTTTCCACACCACCCAGACCAAAGCACCCTACATCTGCCACTCTCTCATCAAAGACATTCAACAATCCTTCAAAATACTCACTTTTCATCTCCTTCACACTTCACTACCCGTTATTACCTCTACACTTGCCCTCTTCACCGATGTTCTTAATTTTGTATTGCCTTACACATGTTATTTACCTCTTTCCAAAACATCTTTTTATTCCCTCATTTGCCCTCTTTTTCAACCCTTGCTCCTTTCTCTTGACCTCCCACCGCTTTCTTTTATATCTCCCAGTCATTTGCACCCCTTCCTTACAAGTATCCTCCTGCCTTTTTCTCTCACTAACAACTTTACTTCTTCATCCACCACGCACTACCCTTTGTAATCTGCACACCTCCCATTTTTCTCATACCGTAAATAAATATTCCAAAAAAGAAATCAATTGTTTACAGGGCATTAAAAATTTACGTTAACAATCCAGATAATCTAAACAAACCAAGAAGTGTCTTCGTTTACACAAACACAATCATATGAGTAATAGTATTAGTACATTTTCACAGGGGGGAAGTATATCACAAAACTAAATGCAATACAATAAAGTGGCTAAAAATTATGGGCAAGAGAATAGTACACTACCTGAATTGGTAACGGCAGCGGAAGAAATCGAATCTCAAAATAACATTCGGGTATTTTAGAGGAGTAACTATACATGGGTCAGTTTTGACTGGTTGACAACATGAAATAGGCAAATGAGCGGCTGACTTCACCCGGACACGCCCCCATCTCGACAGTGATTGGTTAGAGAACAAGAAGCCTGTGAGCGAGATGCTGACGTCACAGTCAAGAGATGAGCGTTTTAGCCTACCAGATGTGACACCACTTAGCCGACTGCCAGTGTGCCCTCCCTCACAACGTGTGCCCTCCCTCACAACGTGCAGTATGTGGCCGACTGCCAGTGTGCCCTCCCTCACAACGTGCAGTATGTGGCCGACTGCCAGTGTGCCCTCCCTCACAACGTGCAGTATGTGGCCGCCTGCCAGTGTGCCCTCCCTCACAACGTGCAGTATGTGGCCGCCTGCCAGTGTGCCCTCCCTCACAACGTGCAGTATGTGGCCGCCTGCCAGTGTGCCCTCCCTCACAACGTGCAGTATGTGGCCGACTGCCAGTGTGCCCTCCCTCACGCCAGTGTGCCCTCCCTCACAACGTGCAGTATGTGGCCGCCTGCCAGTGTGCCCTCCCTCACAACGTGCAGTATGTGGCCGACTGCCAGTGTGCCCTCCCTCACAACGTGCAGTATGTGGCCGCAAACATGTACTGGATTTACAATATGATACCACCCAACACACACACACATATATCCTCCCCTCTCTTTTTTTCATTTTCCAAAAGAAGGAACAGAGAAGGGGCCAAGTGAGGATATTCCCTCAAAGGCCCAGTCCTCTGTTCTTAACGCCACCTCGCTAATGTGGGAAATGGCGAATAGTTTGAAGGAAGAAGGAAAATATATATATATATATATATATATATATATATATATATATATATATATATATATATATATATATGTGTGTGTGTGTGTGTGTGTGTGTGTGTGTGTGTGTGTGTGTGTGTGTGTGTGTGTGCAGAACTTTCACTTCACCATGAGATATATGCAACAATAATCACGAGAGAGAGAGAGAGAGAGAGAGAGAGAGAGAGAGAGAGAGAGAGAGAGAGAGAGAGAGAGAGAGAGAGAGAGAGAGAGAGAGAGAGAGAGAGAGAGAGAATCCTTAATTAAGGCCTCAGTTGGTCGTGAGTTATCTGCTAGCACCATAATACAAGGTAGACTGGCAAATATCATGTCATGTTACACATTTGGACATTAGTAAATGCATCCAGAGGAGACAGAGCATTGTATCATGATACTACGGTGGTAAGACTACGAGAGATAGCGAGCAAGATGGCTGGCTCTCAACACTGTTAAGTTGGGCACACATGTGACTGCCTTCACCAGAGGAGGTAAACAAGATCATTCCCTTCTTTTCATCATGTACAATTAGGAAACACCTCCTCACTGGATTAATCATTGGAACTTGTGTTAACATGACACGAGCAAAGTGGGTCTCCTCCACAAAAACAGCAGATGAACTTGACCAACTTTACCACAAATGGAAGTGTTAGTTAGGTCCAAACACTTCCCCGATCACTGTATGACTGAGGCCCCACAAGGTACACTTACTGAGGCCTCACAAGGTACACTTACTGAGGCCCCACAAGGTACACTTACTGAGGCCTCACAAGGTACACTTACTGAGGCCTCACAAGGTACACTTACTGAGGCCCCACAAGGTACACTTACTGAGGCCTCACAAGGTACACTTATTGAGGCCTCACAAGGTACACTTACTGAGGCCCCACAAGGTACACTTACTGAGGCCTCACAAGGTACACTTACTGAGGCCACACAAGGTACACTTACTGAGGCCTCACAAGGTACACTTACTGAGGCCTCACAAGGTACACTTACTGAGGCCTCACAAGGTACACTTATTGAGGCCTCACAAGGTACACTTACTGAGGCCCCACAAGGTACACTTACTGAGGCCCCACAAGGTACACTTACTGAGGCCTCACAAGGTACACTTACAGAGGCCTCACAAGGTACACTTACTGAGGCCTCACAAGGTACACTTACTGAGGCCTCACAAGATACACTTACTGAGGCCTCACAAGGTACACTTACTGAGGCCCTCACAAGGTACACTTACTGAGGCCTCACAAGGTACACCTTACTGAGGCCTCACAAAGGTACACTTACTAGGCCTCTCAAGGTACACTTACTGAGGCCTCACAAGGTACACTTACTGAGGCCTCACAAGGTACACTTACTGAGGCCCTCAAAGGTACACTTACTGAGGCCCCACAAAGGTACACTTACTGAGGCCTCACAAGGTACACTTACTGAGGCCTCACAAGGTACCACTTACTGAGGCCTCAACAAAGGTAACACTTACTGAGGCCCTCACAAGGTACACTTACTGAGGCCTCACAAGGTACACTTACTGAGGCCTCACAAGGTACACTTACTGAGGGGCCTAAGCTCACAAGGTACCTTACTGAGGCTACAAGGTACACTTATGAGGCCCTCACAAGTACACTTACTGAGGCCTCACAAGGTACACATCTGAGGCCCAACACGGTACACTTACTGAGGCCTCACAAGGTAACTTCTGAGGCCTCACAAGTTACACTTACTGAGGCCTCACAAGGTACACTTACTGAGGCCTCACAAGGTACACTTACTGAGGCCTCACAAGGTACACTTACTGAGGCCTCACAAGGTACACTTACTGAGGCCTCACAAGGTACACTTACTGAGGCCTCACAAGGTACACTTACTGAGGCCACACAAGGTACACTTACTGAGGCCTCACAAGGACACTACTGAGGCCTCACAAGGTACACTTACTGAGGCCTCACAAGGTACACTTACTGAGGCCTCACAAGGTACACTTACTGAGGCCTCACAAGGTACACTTACTGAGGCCTCACAAGGTACACTTACTGAGGCCACACAAGGTACACTTACTGAGGCCTCACAAGGTACACTTACTGAGGCCTCACAAGGTACACTTACTGAGGCCTCACAAGGTACACTTACTGAGGCTCACAAGGTACACTTACTGAGGCCTCACAAGGTACACTTACTGAGGCCTCACAAGGTACACTTACTGAGGCCTCACAAGTGACAATACTTACTGAGGCCATCACAAGGTACACTTACTGAGGCCTCACAAGGTACACTTACTGAGGCCTCACAAGGTACACTTACTGAGGCCTCACAAGGTACACTTACTGAGGCCTCACAAGGTACACTTACTGAGGCCTCACAAGGTACACTTACTGAGGCCCCACAAGGTACATTTACTGAGGCCTCACAAGGTACACTTACTGAGGCCCCACAAGGTACACTTACTGAGGCCCCCACAAGGTACACTTACTGAGGCCTCACAAGGTACACTTACTGAGGCCTCACAAGGTACACTTACTGAGGCCTCACAAGGTACACTTACTGAGGCCCCACAAGGTACACTTACTGAGGCCTCACAAGGTACACTTACTGAAGCCCCACAAGGTACACTTACTGAGGCCCCACAAGGTACAATTACTGAGGCCACACAAGGTACACTTACTGAGGCCACACAAGGTACACTTACTGAGGCCACACAAGGTACACTTACTGAGGCCTCACAAGGTACACTTACTGAGGCCTCACAAGATACACTTACTAAGTCCACACAAGGTACACTTACTGAGGCCACACAAGGTACACTTACTGAGGCTTCACAAGGTACACTTACTGAGGCCCCACAAGGTACACTTACTGAGGCCTCACAAGGTATACTTACTGAGGCCACACAAGGTACACTAACTGAGGCCTCACAAGGTACACTTACTGAGGCCTCACAAGGTACACTTACTGAGGCCTCACAAGGTACACTTACTGAGGCCTCACAAGGTACACTTACTGAGGCCTCACAAGGTACACTTACTGAGGCCTCACAAGGTACACTTACTGAGGCCCCACAAGGTACATTTACTGAGGCCTCACAAGGTACACTTACTGAGGCCCCACAAGGTACACTTACTGAGGCCCCCACAAGGTACACTTACTGAGGCCTCACAAGGTACACTTACTGAGGCCTCACAAGGTACACTTACTGAGGCCTCACAAGGTACACTTACTGAGGCCCCACAAGGTACACTTACTGAGGCCTCACAAGGTACACTTACTGAGGCCCCACAAGGTACACTTACTGAGGCCCCACAAGGTACAATTACTGAGGCCACACAAGGTACACTTACTGAGGCCACACAAGGTACACTTACTTAGGCCACACAAGGTACACTTACTGAGGCCTCACAAGATACACTTACTGAGGCCACACAAGGTACACTTACTGAGGCCCCACAAGGTACACTTACTGAGGCCTCACAAGGTACACTTACTGAGGCCTCACAAGGTACACTTACTGAGGCCTCACAAGGTACACTTACTGAGGCCTCACAAGGTACACTTACTGAGGCCTCACAAGGTACACTTACTGAGGCCTCACAAGGTACACTTACTGAGGCCCCACAAGGTACATTTACTGAGGCCTCACAAGGTACACTTACTGAGGCCCCACAAGGTACACTTACTGAGGCCCCCACAAGGTACACTTACTGAGGCCTCACAAGGTACACTTACTGAGGCCTCACAAGGTACACTTACTGAGGCCTCACAAGGTACACTTACTGAGGCCCCACAAGGTACACTTACTGAGGCCTCACAAGGTACACTTACTGAGGCCCCACAAGGTACACTTACTGAGGCCCCACAAGGTACAATTACTGAGGCCACACAAGGTACACTTACTGAGGCCACACAAGGTACACTTACTTAGGCCACACAAGGTACACTTACTGAGGCCTCACAAGATACACTTACTGAGGCCACACAAGGTACACTTACTGAGGCCCCACAAGGTACACTTACTGAGGCCTCACAAGGTACACTTACTGAGGCCCCACAAGGTACACTTACTGAGGCCTCACAAGGTACACTTACTGAGGCCCCACAAGGTACACTTACTGAGGCCCCACAAGGTACACTTACTGAGGCCTCACAAGGTACACTTACTGAGGCCACACAAGGTACACTTACTGAGGCCTCACAAGGTACACTTACTGAGGCCTCACAAGGTACACTTACTGAGGCCTCACAAGGTACACTTACTGAGGCCTCACAAGGTACACTTACTGAGGCCTCACAAGGTACACTTACTGAGGCCTCACAAGGTACACTTACTGAGGCCTCACAAGGTACACTTACTGAGGCCACACAAGGTACAATTACTGAGGCCACACAAGGTACACTTACTGAGGCCTCACAAGGTACACTTACTGAGGCCTCACAAGATACACTTACTGAGTCCACACAAGGTACACTTACTGAGGCCACACAAGGTACACTTACTGAGGTGCCACAAGATACACTTACTGAGGCCTCACAAGGTACACTTACTGAGGCCACACAAGGTACACTTACTGAGGCCACACAAGGTACACTTACTGAGGCCCCACAAGGTACACTTACTGAGGCCACACAAGGTACACTTACTGAGGCCACACAAGGTACACTTACTGAGGCCTCACAAGGTACACTTACTGAGGCCCCACAAGGTACACTTACTGAGGCCCTACAAGGTACACTTACTGAGGCCACACAAGGTACACTTACTGAGGCCCCGCAAGGTACACTTACTGAGGCCCCACAAGGTACACTTACTGAGGCCCCACAAGGTACACTTATTGAAGCCAAACAAGGTACACTTACTGAGGCCACACAAGGTACACAAGTAACACAGCAAACGAGAGGTACACAACAATTAACACAGCTGACGAGAGGGACACAACAAGTAACACAGCAGACGAGAGGTACACAACAAGTAACAGAGCAGACGAGAGAGGTACACAACAAGTAACACAGCAGACGAGAGGTACACAACAAGTAACACAGCAGACGAGAGGTACACAACAAGTAACACAGCAGACGAGAGGTACACAACAAGTAACACAGCAGACGAGAGGAACATCACAAGTAACACAGCAGACGAGAGATGTACAGAACAAGTAACACAACAGACGAGAGAGGTACACAACAAGTAACACAGCAGACGAGAGGGACACAACAAGTAACACAGCAGACGAGAGGCACACAACAAATAACACAGTAGACGAGAGGGACACAACAAGTAACACAGCAGACCAGAGGGACACAACAAGTAACACAGCAGACGAGGGGTACACAACAAGTAACACAGCAGACGAGAGAGGTACACAACTAGTAACACAGCAGACGAGAGAGGGACACAACAAGTAACACAGCAGACGAGAGGGACACAACAAGTAACACAGCAGACGAGAGGTACACAACAAGTAACACAGTAGACGAGAGGGACACAACAAGTAACACAGCAGACGAGAGGGACACAACAAGTATCACAGCAGACGAGAGGGACACAACAAGTAACACAGCAGACGAGAGGTACACAACAAGTAACACAGCAGACGAGAGGGACACAAGTAACACAGTAGACGAGAGGTACACAACAAGTAACACAGCAGACGAGAGGGACACAACAAGTATCACAGCAGACGAGAGGCACACAACAAGTAACACAGCAGACGAGAGGTACACAACAAGTAACACAGCAGACGAGAGGGACACAACAAGTAACACAGTAGACGAGAGGGACACAACAAGTAACACAGCAGACGAGAGGGACACAACAAGTAACACAGCAGACGAGAGGTACACAACAAGTAACACAGCAGACGAGGGACACAACAAGTAACACAACAGACGAGAGGTACACAACAAGTAACACAGCAGACGAGAGAGGTTCACAACAAGTAACACAGCAGACAAGAGGTACACAACAAGTAACACAGCAGACGAGGGACACAACAAGTAACACAGCAGACGAGAGGAACACAACAAGTAACACAGCAGACGAGAGGTACACAACAAGTAACACAGCAGACGAGAGAGGTACACAACAAGTAACACAGCAGACGAGAGGGACACAACAAGTAACACAGCAGACGAGAGGGACATCACAAGTAACACAGCAGACGAGAGGGACACAACAAGTAACACAGCAGACTAGAGGTACACAAGTAACACAGCAGACGAAAGGGACACAACAAGTAACACAGCAGACGAGAGGTACACAACAAGTAACACAGCAGACGAGAGAGGTACACAACAAGTAACACAACAGACGAGAGGTACACAACAAGTAACACAGCAGACGAGAGGTACACAAGTAACACAGCAGACGAGAGAGGTACACAACAAGTAACACAGCAGACGAGAGGGACACAACAAGTAACACAGCAGACGAGAGGTACACAACAAGTAACACAGCAGACGAGAGGTACACAACAAGTAACACAGCAGACAGAGGTACACAACAAGTAACACAGCAGACGAGAGGTACACAACAAGTAACACAGCAGACGAGAGAGGTACACAAGTAACACAGCAGACGAGAGGGACACAACAAGTAACACAGCAGACGAGAGGTACACAAGTAACACAGCAGACGAGAGAGGTACACAAGTAACACAGCAGACGAGAGGGACACAACAAGTAACACAGCAGACGAGAGGTACACAAGTAACACAGCAGACGAGAGAGGTACACAAGTAACACAGCAGACGAGAGGGACACAACAAGTAACACAGCAGACGAGAGGGACATCACAAGTAACACAGCAGACGAGAGGGACACAACAAGTAACACAGCAGACTAGAGGTACACAAGTAACACAGCAGACGAAAGGGACACAACAAGTAACACAGCAGACGAGAGGTACACAACAAGTAACACAGCAGACGAGAGAGGTACACAACAAGTAACACAACAGACGAGAGGTACACAACAAGTAACACAGCAGACGAGAGAGGTACACAACAAGTAACACAGCAGACGAGAGGAACATCAAAAGTAACACAGCAGACGAGAGGGACACAACAAGTAACACAGCAGACGAGAGATACACAACAAGTAACACAGCAGACGAGAGGGACACAAGTAACACAGCAGACGAGGGGGACACAAGTAACACAGCAGACGAGAGGGACACAACAAGTAACACAGCAGATGAGAGGTACACAAGTAACACAGCAGACGAGAGGGACACAACAAGTAACACAGCAGACGAGAGGTACACAACAAGTAACACAGCAGACGAGAGAGGTACACAAGTAACACAACAGACGAGAGAGGTACACAACAAGTAACAAAGCAGACGAGAGGGACACAAGTAACACAGCAGACGAGAGGGACACAACAAGTAACACAGCAGACGAGAGAGGTACACAAGTAACACAGCAGACGAGAGGTACACAAGTAACACAGCAGACGAGAGGGACACAACAAGTAACACAGCAGACGAGAGGTACACAACAAGTAACACAGCAGACGAGAGAGGTACACAACAAGTAACACAGCAGACGAGAGAGACACAACAAGTAACACAGCAGACAAGAGGTACACAACAAGTAACACAGCAGACGAGAGGGACACAACAAGTAACACAGCAGACGAGAGGGACACAACAAGTAATTCAGCAGACGAGGGGTACACAACAAGTAACACAGCAGACGAGAGAGGTACACAACAAGTAACACAGCAGACGAGAGGGACACAACAAGTAACACAGCAGACGAGAGGTACACAACAAGTAACAGCAGACGAGAGGTACACAACAAGTAACACAGCAGACGAGAGGGACACAACAAGTAATACAGCAGACGAGAGGTACACAAGTAACACAGCAGTCGAGAGGAGCATCAGAAGCAACACAACAGACGAGAGGAACATCACAAGTAACACAAGACGAGAGGAACATCATAAGTAACACACCAGACGAGAGAAACATCAGAAGTAACACAACAGACGAGAGGAACATCACAAGTAACACAACAGATGAGAGGAACATCACAAGTAACACAACAGACGAGAGGAACATCACAAGCAACACAACATACGAGAGGAACATCACAAGTAACACAACAGACGAGAGGAACATCACAAGTAACACAACAGACGAGAGGAACATCACAAGTAACACAACATACGAGAGGAACATCACAAGTAACACAACAGACGAGAGGAACATCACAAGTAACACAAGAGACGAGAGGAACATCACAAGTAACACAAGAGACGAGAGGAACATCACAAGTAACAAAACAGACGAGAGGAACATCACAAGTAACACAACAGACGAGAGGAACATCACAAGTAACACAACAGACGAGAGGAACATCACAAGTAACACAACAGACGAGAGGAACATCACAAGTAACACAACAGACGAGAGGAACATCACAAGTAACACAACAGACGAGAGGAACATCACAAGTAGCACAAGACGAGAGGAACATCACAAGTAACACAACAGACGAGAGGAACATCACAAGTAACACAACAGACGAGAGGAACATCACAAGTGACACAACAGACGAGAGGAACATCACAAGTAACAAAACAGACGAGAGGAACATCACAAGTAACACAACAGACGAGAGGAACATCACAAGTAACACAACAGACGAGAGGAACATCACAAGTAACACAACAGATGAGGGGAACATCAGAAGTAACACAACAGACGAGAGGCACATCACAAGTAACATAGCAGACGAGAGGAACATCACAAGTAACACAACAGACGAGAGGAACATCACAAGTAACACAACAGACGAGAGGAACATCACAAGTAACACAACAGACGAGAGGAACATCACAAGTAACACAACAGACGAGAGGAACATCACAAGTAACACAACAGACGAGAGGAACATCACAAGTAACACAACAGACGAGAGGAACATCACAAGTAACACAACAGAGAGGAACATCAAAAGTAACACAACAGACGAGAGGAACATCACAAGTAACACAACAGACGAAAGGAACATCACAAGTAACACAACAGACGAGAGGAACATCACAAGTAACACAACAGACGAGAGGAACATCACAAGTAACACAGCAGACGAGAGGAACATCACAAGTAACACAACAGACGAGAGGAACATCACAAGTAACACAGCAGACGAGAGGAACATCACAAGTAACACAACAGACGAGAGGAACATCACAAGTAACACAGCAGACGAGAGGAACATCACAAGTAACACAACAGACAAGAGGAACATCAGAAGTAACACAGGACAAACTCTGGAAAGCAAGTTTGCCAAGCGTTCACCACACACACAGACTATGTCAAACATTACCGCTGAAATCATATGATGCAATGAATATCTTTATGGAAAACTGTAAAATATCCGAGATCATGAATTATTGGATATATTACATGAAACGTTACGTGCCTGGACGGTAGGTACCGCGTGCATGCTGGTTACGATGTATGACAACAAATGGAGTAACAAAATTGTAAGTCTGGCTATCTACACACACAACATTTTCATGTGGACTTAACCTTACAAACTGGTGTTCCAGGTCTATGTAGTCGCTACATAATATACAAATGTTAGATATTAGTGGTTACCAATATACTAGTGTTTCAAGTGTTGGTGGTAATATACTAGTTTCAAGTGTTAGTGGTAAGTAATATATTAGTGTTTCAAGTGTTAAAGGTAAGTAATATACTAGTGTTTCAAGTGTTAAAGGTAAGTAATATACTATACTAATGTTTCAAGTGTTAGTGGTAACATACTAGTGTTTCAAGTGTTAGTGGTAATATATTAGTGTTTCAAGTGTTAAAGGTAAGTAATATACTAGTGTTTCAAGTGTTAAAGGTAATATACTATACTAGTGTTTCAAGTGTTAGTGGTAACATACTAGTGTTTCAAGTGTTTGTGGTAAGTAATATATTAGTGTTTCAAGTGTTAAAGGTAAGCAATATACTAGTGTTTCAAGGGTTAAAGGTAAGTAATATACTATACTAGTGTTTCAAGTGTTAGTGGTAACATACTAGTGTTTCAAGTGTTAGTGGTAATATATTAGTGTTTCAAGTGTTAAAGGTAAGTAATACACTAGTGTTTCAAGTGTAAAAGGTAAGTAATATACTAGTGTTTCAAGTGTTAGTGGCAAGTTATATACTATTGTTTCAAGTGCTAGTGATAAGCAATATACTAGAGTTTCATGTGTTAGTGGTAATATACTAGTGTTTCAAGTGCTAATGGTAAGTAATATACTAGTGTTTCAAGTGCTAGTGGTAAGTAATATACTAGTGTTTCAATTGCTGGTGGTAATATACTAGTGTTTCAAGTGCTAGTGGTAATATACTAGTTTCAAGCGCTAGTGATAAGTAATATACTAGTGTTTCAAGTGTTAGTGGTAAGTAATATACTAGAGTTTCAAGTGTTAGTGGTAAGTAATATATTAGCGTTTCAAGTGTTAGTGGTAAGTAATATACTCGTGTTTCAAACACTAGTGGTAACATACTAGTGTTCCAAGTGCTAGTGGGTAACATACTAGTGTTTCAAGTGCTAGTGGTAACTTACTAGTGTTTCAAGTGCTAGTGGTAAGTAATATACTCGTGTTTCAGGTGTTAGTGGTAAGTAATATACCTGTGTTTCAAGTGTTAGTGGTAAGTAATATACCTGTGTTTCAAGTGCTAGTGATAAGTAATATACTAGTGTTTCAAACGCTAGTGGTAACATACTAGTGTTTCAAGTGCTAGTGGTAACATACTAGTGTTTCAAGTGCTAGTGGTAATATACTTGTGTTTCAGGTGTTTGTGGTAACTAATATACCTGTGTCTCAAGTGCTAGTGGTAAGTAATATACCTGTGTTTCAAGTGCTAGAGGTAAGTAATATACCTGTGTTTCAAGTGCTAGTGGTAAGTAATATACCTGTGTTTCAAGTGTTAGTGGTAAGTAATATACTTGTGTTTCAGGTGTTAGTGGTAAGTAATTAACCTGTGTTTCAAGTGCTAGTGGTAAGTAATATACCTGTGTTTCAAGTCCTAGTGGTAAGTAATATACTTGTGTTTCAGGTGTTCGTGGTAAAGAGTATACCAGTGTTTTAAATATTAGTGGCTAGAAATATAGTGGTCAGTAATACACTTGTGTTCCAGGTGTCAATCGTCAGTAATGTGTTTCATGTGTTCGTGGTCAGTACTGTCATAATATTTCTTAATGAATATCTGGTGAAGTCTTCGGGGGTCTTCCACCCCTAGAGCTGGACCCAGGTTGTGGTGTTGGTGGACCAAACTGTTGGAAACCGCAGCCCACAGATGTACGTAGTAGTGCCCACAGCCTGGCTGGTTTGGTACACTTTGTAGGTACTTGTCTGACGCATTCTAAGTATCTCTAGCGCTACTGTCCATACCATGGCGATTCAGAGGTGGTATTTTACAGTCTTCCATGCCTGTCATGACAGTAGGATGTTTTTCTGTGTGTAAACTGGAACAATACCTTCCAAACCCTTCAAGTTATACATGGTCATATACGTCTCTCGCCCGCGCTCCAGGGAGTATTGCCTCGGATATTTCAGGCGTTGCCAGTAATTTCGTTTTGAACCTCGGCTGTAAAAGAACTCTGAACACTTTCCAATTCTGCAACTTCGCCCGTCTAGTAGGATGATGTCAGAACACAACAATATTCAATTTAAGAAAGTATTGGCGCCTTGAACAACATCATTAGTTTTTCTTATCTTGAAAGTCCGCAGGATCCAGCCCACCATCCTTCTGCAAGAGACAACCATTGTTTTGTTGTGTTCGCTGAAGGTTGGGTCGTTAAACATTATTACTCCGGTTGCATGAGGAGCAA
Source organism: Panulirus ornatus (assembly GCF_036320965.1). Taxonomy (NCBI): domain Eukaryota; kingdom Metazoa; phylum Arthropoda; class Malacostraca; order Decapoda; family Palinuridae; genus Panulirus; species Panulirus ornatus. Next base: position 33,389,507 of record NC_092225.1, read on the forward strand.
CTTCACGTTTGATCGTGGAGGCACACCAGATACCATACTTGACCTGTTGTAACAACCTGATATTATAATGTACATCCATCTCCCAATATTTCAGGTTATCGACAACTTTCCCAGTGTATATACTAACACCATGGTGGCATTTTATATACTATAACACCATGGTGGCATTTTATATACTATAACACCATGGTGGCATTTTATATACTATAACACCATGGTGGCATTTTATATACTATAACACCATGGTGGCATTTTATATACTATAACACCATGGTGGCATTTTATATACTATAACACCATGGTGGCATTTTATATACTATAATACCATGGTGGCATTTTATATACAATAACACCATGGTGGCATTTTATATACTATAACACCATGGTGGCATTTAAATACTATAACACCATGGTGGCATTTTATATACTATAACACCATGGTGGCATTTAAATACTATAACACCATGGTGGCATTTTATGTACTATAACACCATGGTGGCATTTAAATACTATAACACCATGGTGGCATTTGTTAAATGCTTTGGTAAGACCTTTTGAATCAGATGGGCATCTTGAACACTACTAACATAGTAGTTAGGGAGTCAAGATGTTGCAAGCATGTTGTCCTGGGTTGTGTGTGTACAGTGATCACCTCCATAAATTGAGACATGTTGCCTCTCAGGAGTCCTTCCAAGATTGTAATGATGTCACGCCATGTTAATGGTATCGGTCGGTCAGTAGTGTTTTGGGAGTGCTTTACTTCCACCTAGGTGGTGGAGTGGGTCGGTGTCTCACCAATTATGCCAGGATGCACATATTTACTGCTCGTGTTAAGAGACATTTTTTGTTTTTTGTATATAAAGACGAGATGCATGTGTCGTCCTGGCCTAGGGCTGAGTGCATGGACATGTTCTTAATGGTCCACTAACGGTCGTGTGAGGAGCTGGTGCCATGTACTCACATTGGACATTACTGTATAGCAAGGGAACCAGGCTGAGTGTAGTTTCTGGTTCTCTACCTTTATAGAATGGTACTCATTCAGCCGATGTCCGTAAATGTACCTTCTGTTTTAATAAGGCCAAAGGACTTTGTCTTGCTAGATATGCAATACACATACGAATAAAAGCGTCTTGGTAAATTTCTTAATACATAAATTGTTTGTTCTTGTACCGCCAAGCCAGTGACTACGAGGGTAGACCAGGATGTTGTTGGAGACACAAGACCCCAACCATGACGCACTCCTCCTCTTGCTGTGAGTAAGAATATGATTACTGACCACAGCCAGGCACGTGCTGGCACCACTATCACAGTGATGCCTGCTCCCCACACTACCAGTGATGCCTGCTCCCCACACTACCACAGTGATGCCTGCTACCCACACTACCACAGTGATGCCTGCTACAAACACTACCACAGTGATGCCTGCTACAAACACTACCACAGTGATGCCTGCTCCCCACACTACCACAGTGATGCCTGCTACCCACACTACCACAGTGATGCCTGCTCCCCACACTACCACAGTGATGCCTGCTCCCCACACTACCACAGTGATGCCTGCTACCCACACTACCACAGTGATGCCTGCTCCCCACACTACCACAGTGATGCCTGCTACAAACACTACCACAGTGATGCCTGCTACCCACACTACCACAGTGATGCCTGCTACAAACACTACCACAGTGATGCCTGCTACCCACACTACCACAGTGATGCCTGCTACAAACACTACCACAGTGATGCCTGCTCCCCATACTACCACAATGATGCCTGCTACAAACACTACCACAGTGATGCCTGCTACAAACACTACCACAGTGATGCCTGCTACCCTCACTACCACAGTGATGCCTGCTCCCCACACTACCACAGTGATACCTGCTACCCTCACTACCACAGTGATGCCTGCTCCCCACACTACCACAGTGATGCCTGCTCCCCATACTACCACAATGATGCCTGCTACAAACACTACCACAGTGATGCCTGCTCCCCATACTACCACAATGATGCCTGCTACAAACACTACCACAGTGATGCCTGCTACCACACTACCACAGTGATGCCTGCTACAAACACTACCACAGTGATGCCTGCTCCCCACACTACCACAGTGATGCCTGCTACAACACTACCACAGTGATGCCTGCTACCCACACTACCACAGTGATGCCTGCTACCCACACTACCACAGTGATGCCTGCTCCCCATCACTACCACAGTGATGCCTGCTACAAACACTACCACAGTGATGCCTGCTACCCACACTACCACAGTGATGCCTGCTCCCCACACTACCACAGTGATGCCTGCTACAAACACTACCACAGTGATGCCTGCTACCCACACTACCACAGTGATGCCTGCTACCCACACTACCACAGTGATGCCTGCTCCCCACACTACCACAGTGATGCCTGCTCCCCACACTACCACAGTGATGCCTGCTCCCAACACTACCACAGTGATGCCTGCTACCAACACTACCACAGTGATGCCTGCTCCCCACACTACCACAGTGATGCCTGCTCCCAACACTACCACAGTGATGCCTGCTCCCCACACTACCACAGTGATGCCTGCTCCCCACACTACCACAAGTGATGCCTGCTACAAACACTACCACAGTGATGCCTGCTACAAACACTACCACAGTGATGCCTGCTCCCCACACTACCACAGTGATGCCTGCTACAAACACTACCACAGTGATGCCTGCTCCCCACACTACCACAATGATGCCTGCTCCCCATACTACCACAATGATGCCTGCTACCCACACTACCACAGTGATGCCTGCTACAAACACTACCACAGTGATGCCTGCTACCCTCACTACCACAGTGATGCCTGCTCCCCACACTACCACAGTGATACCTGCTACCCCACTACCACAGTGATGCTGCTACAAACACTACCACAGTGATGCCTGCTCCCATACTACCACAGTGATGCCTGCTACAAACACTACCACAGTGATACCTGCTACCCTCACTACCACAGTGATGCCTGCTCCCCACACTACCACAGTGATGCCTGCTCCCCACACTACCACAGTGATGCCTGCTACCCTCACTACCACAGTGATGCCTGCTCCCCACACTACCACAGTGATGCCTGCTCCCCACACTACCACAGTGATGCCTGCTCCCCACACTACCACAGTGATGCCTGCTCCCACACTACCACAGTGATGCCTGCTACCCACACTACCACAGTGATGCCTGCTCCCCACACTACCACAGTGATGCCTGCCCCCACACTACCACAGTTGATGCCTGCTACCCTCACTACCACAGTGATGCCTGCTCCCCACACTACCACAGTGATGCCTGCTACCACACTACCACAGTGATGCCTGCTCCCTCACTACCACAGTGATGCCTGCTCCCCACACTACCACAGTGATGCCTGCTACCCTCACTACCACAGTGATGCCTGCTACCCACACTACCACACTGATGCCTGCTACAAACACTACCACAGTGATGCCTGCTACAAACACTACCACAGTGATGCCTGCTCCCCATCACTACCACATGATGCCTGCTCACAAACACATCACATGATGCCTGCTACAACACTACCACAGTGATGCCTGCTACAAACACTACCACAGTGATGCCTGCTCCCCATACTACCACAATGATGCCTGCTACCAACACTACCACAGTGATGCCTGCTACACACTAACACAGTGATGCCTGCTACCCACACTACCACAGTGATGCCTGCTCCCCACACTACCACAATGATGCCTGCTCCCAAACACTACCACAGTGATGCTGCTCCCCAACACTACCACAGTGATGCCTGCTCCCACACTACCAAAATGATCCCTGCTACAAACACTACCACAGTGAAGCCTGCTACAACACAACCACAGTGATGCCTGCTCCCCAACTACCACATGTTGCCTGCACAACAGTTGTGGTACAGTAAAGATTAACATAACAAACAGTGTGGTACAGTAAAGATACATAACAAACAGTTGTGGCACAATAAAGATAACATACCAAACAGTTGTGGTACAGTAAAGATAACAAACAAACAGTTGTGGTACAATAAAGATAACATACCAAACAGTTGTGGTACAGTACAGTTGCCTGCACAACAGTTGTGGTACAATAAAGATAACATACCAAACAGTTGTGGTACAGTACAGTTGCCTGCACAACAGTTGTGGTACAATAAAATAACATAACAAACAGTTGTGACACAATAAAGATAACATAACAACAGTTGTGGTACAGTACAGTTGCCTGCACAACAGTTGTGGTACAATAAAGACAACATAACAAACAGTTGTGGTACAATAAAGATAACATACCAAACAGTTGTGTACAGCAAAGATAACATAACAACAGTTGTGGTACAGTACAGTTGCCTGCACAACAGTTGTGGTACAGTACAGTTGCCTGCACAACAGTTGTGGTACAGTACAGTTGCCTGCACAACAGTTGTGGTACAGTACAGTTGCCTGCACAACAGTTGTGGTACAGTACAGTTGCCTGCACAACAGTTGTGGTACAGTACAGTTGCCTGCACAACAGTTGTGGTACAGTACAGTTGCCTGCACAACAGTTGTGGTACAGTACAGTTGCCTGCACAACAGTTGTGGTACAGTACAGTTGCCTGCACAACAGTTGTGGTACAGTACAGTTGCCTGCACAACAGTTGTGGTACAGTACAGTTGCCTGCACAACAGTTGTGGTACAGTACAGTTGCCTGCACAACAGTTGTGGTACAGTACAGTTGCCTGCACAACAGTTGTGGTACAGTACAGTTGCCTGCACAACAGTTGTGGTACAGTACAGTTGCCTGCACAACAGTTGTGGTACAGTACAGTTGCCTGCACAACAGTTGTGGTACAGTACAGTTGCCTGCACAACAGTTGTGGTACAGTACAGTTGCCTGCACAACAGTTGTGGTACAGTACAGTTGCCTGCACAACAGTTGTGGTACAATAAAGATAACAATAACAAAACAGTTGTGACACAATAAAGATAACATACCAAACAGTTGTGGTACAATAAAGATAACATAACAAACAGTTGTGGTACAGCAAAGATAACAAAACAGTTGTGTACAGTAAAGATAACAAACAGTTGTGGCACAATAAAGATAACAAACAAACAGTTGTGTACAGCAAAGATAACAAACATTGTGGTACAATAAAGATAACATACCAAACAGTTGTGGTACAGTACAGTTGCCTGCACAACAGTTGTGGTACAGTACAGTTGCCTGCACAACAGTTGTGGTACAGCAAAGATAAACATAACAAACAGTTGTGGTACAGCAAAGATAAACATAACAAACAGTTTGGTACAGCAAAGATAACATAACAACAGTTGTGGTACAGTACAGTTGCCTGCACAACAGTTGTGGTACAGTACAGTTGCCTGCACAACAGTTGTGGTACATAAAGATAACATAACAGTTGTGGTACAGCAAAGATAACATAACCAACAGTTGTGGTACAGTACAGTTGCCTGCACAACAGTTGTGGTACAGTACAGTTGCCTGCACAACAGTTGTGGTACAGTACAGTTAACATAACAAACAGTTGTGGTACAGTAAAGATAACATAACAAACAGTTGTGGTACAGTAAAGATAACATAACAGTTGTGGTACAGTAAAGATAACATAACAAACAGTTGTGGTACAGTAAAGATAACATAACAAACAGTTGTGGTACAGTAAAGATAACATAACAAACAGTTGTGGTACAGTAAAGATAACATAACAAACAGTTGTGGTACAGTAAAGATAACATAACAAACAGTTGTGGTACAGTAAAGATAACATAACAAACAGTTGTGGTACAGTAAAGATAACATAACAAACAGTTGTGGTACAGTAAAGATAACATAACAAACAGTTGTGGTACAGTAAAGATAACATAACAAACAGTTGTGGTACAGTAAAGATAACATAACAAACAGTTGTGGTACAGTAAAGATAACATAACAAACAGTTGTGGTACAGTAAAGATAACATAACAGTTGTGGTACAATAAAGATAACAAACAGTTGTGGTACAATAAAGATAACATAACAGTTGTGGTACAATAAAGATAACATAACAAACAGTTGTGGTACAGTAAAGATAACATAACAAACAGTTGTGGTACAGCAAAGATAACATAACAAACAGTTGTGGTACAGTAAAGATAACATAACAAACAGTTGTGGTACAGTAAAGATAACATAACAAACAGTTGTGGTACAGTAAAGATAACATAACAAACAGTTGTGGTACAGCAAAGATAACATAACAAACAGTTGTGGTACAGCAAAGATAACATAAACAGTTGTGGTACAGCAAAGATAACAAACAGTTGTGGTACAGTAAAGATAACATAACAAACAGTTGTGGTACAGTAAAGATAACATAACAGTTGTGGTACAATAAAGATAACATAACAAACAGTTGTGGTACAATAAAGATAACATAACAGTTGTGGTACAATAAAGATAACATAACAAACAGTTGTGGTACAGTAAAGATAACATAACAAACAGTTGTGGTACAGCAAAGATAACATAACAAACAGTTGTGGTACAATAAAGATAACATAACAAACAGTTGTGGTACAGCAAAGATAACATAACAGTTGTGGTACAATAAAGATACCATAACAAACAGTTGTGGTACAGTAAAGATAACATAACAGTTGTGGTACAATAAAGATAACATAAACAGTTGTGGTACAGCAAAGATAACATAACAATTGTGGTACAATAAAGATAACATAACAAACAGTTGTGGTACAGTAAAGATAACATAACAGTTGTGGTACAGCAAAGATAACATAACAGTTGTGGTACAATAAAGATAACATAACAAACAGTTGTGGTACAGCAAAGATAACATAACAGTTGTGGTACAATAAAGATAACATAACAAACAGTTGTGGTACAGCAAAGATAACATAACAGTTGTGGTACAATAAAGATAACATACCAAACAGTTGTGGTACAGCAAAGATAACATAACAGTTGTGGTACAGTAAAGATAACATAACAGTTGTGGTACAATAAAGATAACATAACAAACAGTTGTGGTACAGCAAAGATAACATAACAATTGTGGTACAATAAAGATAACATAACAGTTGTGGTACAGTAAAGATAACATAACAATTGTGGTACAGCAAAGATAACATAACAGTTGTGGTACAATAAAGATAACATAACAAACAGTTGTGGTACAGCAAAGATAACATAACAGTTGTGGTACAGCAAAGATAACATAACAGTTGTGGTACAATAAAGATAACATAACAAACAGTTGTGGTACAGCAAAGATAACATAACAGTTGTGGTACAATAAAGATAACATAACAAACAGTTGTGGTAGAGTAAAGATAACATGACAGACAGTTGTGGTACAGTACAGTTGCCTGCACAACAGTTGTGGTACAATAAAGATAACATAACAAACAGTTGTGGTACAATAAAGATAACATAAACAGCTGTGGTACAGTACAGTTGCCTGCACAACAGTTGTGGTACAATAAAGATAACATAACAAACAGTTGTGGTACAATAAAGATAACATACCAAACAGTTGTGGTACAATAAAGATAACATAACAAACAGTTGAGGCACAATAAAGATAACATAAACAGTTGTGGTACAATAAAGATAACATAAACAGTTGTGGTACAATAAAGATAACATAAACAGTTGAGGCTCAATAAAGATAACATAAACAGTTGAGGCACAATAAAGATAACATAACAAACAGTTGTGGTACAATAAAGATAACATAACAAACAGTTGTGACACAATAAAGACAACATAACAAAAAGCTGTGGCACAATAAAGATAACATAAACAGTTGTGGTACAATAAAGACAACATAACAAACAGTTGTGACACAATAAAGATAACAAACAGTTGTGACACAATAAAGATAACAAACAGTTGTGGTACAATAAAGACAACATAACAAACAGTTGTGGCACAATAAAGATAACAAACAGTTGTGGTACAATAAAGACAACATAACAAACAGTTGTGGCACAATAAAGATAACAAACAGTTGTGGCACAATAAAGATAACAAACAGTTGTGGTACAGTACAGATAACATAAACAGTTGTACTACAGTACAGTCAGCACAACAAACAGTTGTGGCACAATAAAGATAACAAACAGTTGTGGTACAATAAAGACAACACAACAAACAGTTGTGGCATAATAGAGATAACATAAACAGTTGTGGTACAGTACAGATAACATAAACAGTTGTAGTGCAGTACATACAGCACAACAAACAGTTGTGGCACATTAAAGTTAACATAAACAGTTGTGGCACAATAAAGATAACATAACAAACAGTTGTGGTACAATAAAATAACAACAGTTGTGGTACAGTTAACATAACAAACAGTAGTGGTACAGTACAACAAACAGTTGTTGTGCAGTACAGATAGCACAACAAAAAGATGTGGTACACTAAAGATACAACCAATGATATATTTCTTGCCTGCTTTCTCCATCACCTTACTCTATCATACTTCATTACACTATACTATACTACACTATCATACTTCATTACACTATACTATACTACACTATCATACTTCATTACACTATACTATACTAGTCTTCATAAAACTGTTTTACACACCATACTGAACAATAATACTCTATATCAATGTACGACACTACACTGTACTTTACGAAAGTATTCTACCTTACACTGAACAAATAACAGTAAACACTGTACTGTATTACAATACTCTGCACTTAACAGTATGTACCACACTGTAATATTCTGCCTTACATTACTCTACATTACCCAACAGTACTCTTTCAAATACTCTAACTACAACGTAATACAGTGCTCTACACTTAACAATACTATACTGCTCTTCACTATATTATAGTCTACATTTCTACTATAATTCTCTACACTGCTCTATACTACTCTCTCATAATACGGTGGTAAAACTCTACACTGCTCTATACTACTCTGTATCATAATACGTTGACCTACAATGAGCCATAATATTGTATATTACACTGTACCATAATACTCTACACTAAACTGTACCATAATACTGTACACTATAACATAATATTGTGCACTACACTATACCATAATACTGTACACAACAAAGTACCATAATACTGTACACTACACTATACCATAATATTGTACACTTCACTATACCATAATACTGTACACTAAAATGTACCATAATACTGTACAATACACTATACCATAATATGTACACTACTATACCATAATATTGTGCATTACACTATACCATAATACTGTACACTACACTATACAATAATATTGCACACTACACTGTACCATAATACTGTACATTACATTGTACCATAATATTGCACAATACACTGTACCATAATAATGTACACTACATTGTACCATAATACTGTACACTAAACTATACAATAATATTGTACACTACACTACCATAATACTGTACACTACACTATACAATAATATTGCACACTACACTGTGCCATAATACTGTACACTACATTGTACCATATTACTGTACACTACACTATACAATAATATTGTACACTACACTACCATAATACTGTAAACTGCACTATACCATAATAATGTACAATACACTATACCACAATATTTTACACTACACTTCCATAATACTGTACATTTCACTATACCATAATATTGCACACTACACTGTACCATAATACTGTACACTATACCATAATATTGTACATTACACTATACCATAATATCATACACTACGCTGTACCATAATACTGTACACACTATACCATAATATTGTACACTACACTACCATGATACTGTACACTACATTATACTATAATAATGTTCACTACACTACCATAATACTGCACACTACACTATTCCATAATACTGTACACTACACTATACCATAATATTGTACACTACACTACCATAATACTGTACACTACACTCTATCATAATACTGTACACTACACTATACCATAATAATGTACACTACACTACCATAATACTGTACACTATACCATAAAATTGTACACTACACTACCATAATACTGTAAACTACACTCTATAATAATATTGTACACTTCACTATACCATAATACGGTACACTACACTACCATAATATGTATACTACACTACCATAATACTATACACTATACCATAATGTTGTACACTACACTATACGATAATACTGCACACTATACCATAATACTGTTCACTACACTATACCATAATACTGTACACTATACTATACCATAATACTGTACACTATACCATAATACTGTACACTACACTATATCATAATACTGTACACTACACTATACCATAATATTGTACACTACACTATACGATAATACTGCATACTATACCATAATATTGTACACTACACTATACCATAATATTGTACACTAAACTATACCATAATACTGCATACTATACCATAATATTGTACACTACACTATACCATAATATTGTACTACACTATACCATAATACTGCATACTATACCATAATACTGTACACTACACTATACCATAATATTGTACACTACACTATACCATAATACTGCATACTATACCATAATACTGTACACTACACTATACCATAATACTGTACACTACACTATACCGTAATACTGTACACTATACTATACCATAATACTATACATTACACTATACTACTATGCACTAAACTGCACCATAACACTCGACATTAAACTGTGCTGTAATACTCTTCACTTTCAGTAAACTGTACTAAATTCGACACTATACTTTACAAAAATACTCTACAATGCACTATAATACTCTAGATCAAACTGTCCGATTATACTCTACTCAGTTCTATGATACTGCACACAGTATAATGCGTACATTACACTAATATACCAACTCTACACTAAAATTTGCTATAATACTCCTAACTACACTATATTGTACACTGCACGACAACACAATGCACAATATACTTAAAATGTACTATAATACTCTACACTGCACCAACACACTACACTCTGGCAATGTGCGCGAGGTAGCGCTAGGAAAAGACAACAAAGGCCACATTGGTTCACACTCAGTCTCTAGCTGTCATGTGTAATGCACCGAAACCACAGCTCCCTTTCCACATCTAGGCCCCACAAAACTTTCCATGGTTTACCCCAGACGCTCCACATGCCCTGGTTCAATCCTGAGACAGCACGTCGATCCCGGTATACCACATCGTTCCAATTCACTCTATTCCTTGCACGCCTTTCACCCTCCTGCATGTTCAGGCCCCGATCACTCAAAATCTTTTTCACTCCATCTTTCCACCTTCACTTTGGTCTCCCACTTCTCCTCGTTCCCTCCACCTCTGACACATATATCCTCTTTGTCAATCTTTCCTCACTCATTCTCTCCATGTGACCAAACCATTTCAAAACACCCTCTTCTGCTTTCTCTTTCTCTCAACCACTCGTTTTATTACCACACATCTCTCTTACCCTTTCACTACTTACTCGATCAAACCACCTCACACCACATATTGTCCTCAAACAATATATATATATATATATATATATATATATATATATATATATATATATATATATATATATATATATATATATATATATATATATTATTTTTTTTTTATTATTATACTTTGTCGCTGTCTCCCGCGTTTGCGAGGTAGCGCAAGGAAACAGACGAAAGAAATGCCCCCCCCCCATACACATGTATATACATACGTCCACACACGCAAATATACATACCTACACAGCTTTCCATGGCTTACCCCAGACGCTTCACATGCCTTGATTCAATCCACTGACAGCACGTCAACCCCGGTATACCACATCGCTCCAATTCACTCTATTCCTTGCCCTCCTTTTCACCCTCCTGCATGTTCAGGCCCCGATCACACAAAATCTTTTTCACTCCATCTTTCCACCTCCAATTTGGTCTCCCTCTTCTCCTTGTTCCCTCCACATCCGACACATATATCCTCTTGGTCAATCTTTCCTCACTCATCCTTTCCATGTGCCCAAACCACTTCAAAACACCCTCTTCTGCTCTCTCAACCACGCTCTTTTTATTTCCACACATCTCTCTTACCCTTACGTTACTCACTCGATCAAACCACCTCACACCACACATTGTCCTCAAACATCTCATTTCCAGCACATCCATCCTCCTGCGCACAACTCTATCCATAGCCCACGCCTCGCAACCATACAACATTGTTGGAGCCACTATTCCTTCAAACATACCCATTTTTGCTTTCCGAGATAATGTTCTCGACTTCCACACATTCTTCAAGGCCCCCAGAATTTTCGCCCCCTCCCCCACCCTATGATCCACTTCCGCTTCCATGGTTCCATCCGCTGCCAGATCCACTCCCAGATATCTAAAACACTTTACTTCCTCCAGTTTTTCTCCATTCAAACTCACCTCCCAATTGACTTGACCCTCAACCCTACTGTACCTAATAACCTTGCTCTTATTCACATTTACTCTTAACTTTCTTCTTCCACACACTTTACCAAACTCAGTCACCAGCTTCTGCAGTTTCTCACATGAATCAGCCACCAGCGCTGTATCATCAGCGAACAACAACTGACTCACTTCCCAAGCTCTCTCATCCCCAACAGACTTCATACTTGCCCCTCTTTCCAAAACTCTTGCATTTACCTCCCTAACAACCCCATCCATAAACAAATTAAACAACCATGGAGACATCACACACCCCTGCCGCAAACCTACATTCACTGAGAACCAATCACTTTCCTCTCTTCCTACACGTACACATGCCTTACATCCTCGATAAAAACTTTTCACTGCTTCTAACAACTTTCCTCCCACACCATATATTCTTAATACCTTCCACAGAGCATCTCTATCAACTCTATCATATGCCTTCTCCAGATCCATAAACGCTACATACAAATCCATTTGCTTTTCTAAGTATTTCTCACATACATTCTTCAAAGCAAACACCTGATCCACACATCCTCTACCACTTCTGAAACCACACTGCTCTTCCCCAATCTGATGCTCTGTACATGCCTTCACCCTCTCAATCAATACCCTCCCATATAATTCACCAGGAATACTCAACAAACTTATACCTCTGTAATTTGAGCACTCACTCTTATCCCCTTTGCCTTTGTACAATGGCACTATGCACGCATTCCGCCAATCCTCAGGCACCTCACCATGAGTCATACATACATTAAATAACCTTACCAACCAGTCAACAATACAGTCACCCCCTTTTTTAATAAATTCCACTGCAATACCATCCAAACCTGCTGCCTTGCCGGCTTTCATCTTCCGCAAAGCTTTCACTACCTCTTCTCTGTTTACCAAATCATTTTCCCTAACCCTCTCACTTTGCACACCACCTCGACCAAAACACCCTATATCTGCCACTCTATCATCAAACACATTCAACAAACCTTCAAAATACTCACTCCATCTCCTCACATCACCACTACTTGTTATCACCTCCCCATTTGCGCCCTTCACTGAAGTTCCCATTTGCTCCCTTGTCTTACGCACTTTATTTACCTCCTTCCAGAACATCTTTTTGTTCTCCCTAAAATTTAATGATACTCTCTCACCCCAACTCTCATATGCCCTTTTTTTCACCTCTTGCACCTTTCTCTTGACCTCCTGTCTCTTTCTTTTATACATCTCCCACTCAATTGCATTTTTTCCCTGCAAAAGTCGTCCAAATGCCTCTCTCTTCTCTTTCACTAATACTCTTACTTCTTCATCCCACCACTCACTACCCTTTCTAATCAACCCACCTCCCACTCTTCTCATGCCACAAGCATCTTTTGCGCAATCCATCACTGATTCCCTAAATACATCCCATTCCTCCCCCACTCCCCTTACTTCCATTGTTCTCACCTTTTTCCATTCTGTACTCAGTCTCTCCTGGTACTTCCTCACACAGGTCTCCTTCCCAAGCTCACTTACTCTCACCACCCTCTTCACCCCAACATTCACTCTTCTTTTCTGAAAACCCATACAAATCTTCACCTTAGCCTCCACAAGATAATGATCAGACATCCCTCCAGTTGCACCTCTCAGCACATTAACATCCAAAAGTCTCTCTTTCGCACGCCTGTCAATTAACACGTAATCCAATAACGCTCTCTGGCCATCTCTCCTACTTACATAAGTATACTTATGTATATCTCGCTTTTTAAACCAGGTATTCCCAATCATCAGTCCTTTTTCAGCACATAAATCTACAAGCTCTTCACCATTTCCATTTACAACACTGAACACCCCATGTATACCAATTATTCCCTCAACTGCCACATTACTCACCTTTGCATTCAAATCACCCATCACTATAACCCGGTCTCGTGCATCAAAACCACTAACACACTCATTCAGCTGCTCCCAAAACACTTGCCTCTCATGATCTTTCTTCTCATGCCCAGGTGCATATGCACTAATAATCACCCACCTCTCTCCATCAACTTTCAGTTTTACCCATATTAATCGAGAATTTACTTTCTTACACTCTATCACATACTCCCACACCTCCTGTTTCAGGAGTATTGCTACTCCTTCCCTTGCTCTTGTCCTCTCACTAACCCCTGACTTTTCTCCCCAGACATTCCCAAACCACTCTTCCCCTTTACCCTTGAGCTTCGTTTCACTCAGAGCCAAAACATCCAGGTTCCTTTCCTCAAACATACTACCTATCTCTCCTTTTTTCACATCTTGGTTACATCCACACACATTTAGGCACCCCACTCTGAGCCTTCGAGGAGGATGAGCACTCCCCGCGTGACTCCTTCTTCTGTTTCCCATTTTAGAAAGTTAATACAAGGAGGGGAGGATTTCTGGCCCCCCGCTCCCGTCCCCTCTAGTCGCTTTCTACGACACGCGAGGAATACGTGGGAAGTATTCTTTCACCCCTATCCCCAAGGATAATATACATATATATATATACATATACACATACACACACATACACATACATACGCACATACACACACACACACACACATACATATATATACATATGAAAAATGTAAGAAACAATTTAGAAAACTGAAACTTCTAGCTTGAAATGAATGAAAAAATGAATGTCACATAATGGTTCAACCTCTGGCTATGGAAAAAGGAAATGTATAATTTATTTACAAAAAAAGTCAATAGCAGTTCTCATGAATTTAACCACTGTATCAATAAGCTTTAATGTCTAAGCTACATTTTTCTCCAATTTCACTATTTTCTTGTCAAACACCATGTATGAAAACTATCACTCCAGTAACACATATATATATATATATAAAATATATATATATATATATATATATATATATATATATATATATATATATATATATATATATATATATATATATATAACGCCGGAAATGGCGAATAGTATGAACATGAACATATATAGGGTATCCCTGGGGATAGGGGTGAAAGAATACTTCCCAAGCATTCCCCGCGTGTCGTAGAAGGCGACTAAAGGGGACAGGAACGGGGGCTAGAAACCCTCCCCTCCTTGTATTCTAACTTTCTAAATGGGGAAACAGAAGGAGTCACGTGGGGAGTGCTCATCCTCCTCGAAGGCTCAGATTGGGGTGTCTAAATGTGTGTGGATGTAACCAAGATAAGAAAAAAGGAGAGATAGGCAGTATGTTTGAGGAAAGGAACCTGGACGTTTTGGCTCTAAGCGAAACGAAGCTCAAGTAAAGTCAGGGGTTGGTGAGAGGACAAGAGGAAAGGAAGGGGTAGCACTACTCCTGAAACAGGAGTTGTGTGAGTATGTGATAGTGTAAGAAAGTAAACTCTAGATTGATATGGGTAAAACTGAAAGTGGATGGAGAGAGATGGGTGAATATTGGTACCTATGCACCTGGCCATATCATGATGCGAATGTTTTGGGAGCAGCTGAATGAGTGTGTTAGTGGTTTTGATGCACAAGACCGGATTATAGTGATGGGTGATTTGAATGCAAAGGTGAGTTATGTGGCAGTTGAGGGAAAACTTGGTGTACATGGGGTGTTCAGTGTTGTAAATGGAAATGGTGAAGAGCTTGTAGATTTATGTGCTGAAAAAGGACTGGTGATTGGGAATACCTGGTTTAAAAAGAAAGACATAATTTAGTATACGTATGTAAGTAGGAGAGATGACCAGATAGCGTTATTGGATTACGTGTTAATTGATATGCGCGTGAAAGAGACTTGGATGTTAATGTGCTGAGAGGTGCAACTGGAGAGATGTCTGATCATTATCTTGTGGAGGCGAAGGTGAAGATTTGTAAAGGTTTTCAGAAAAGAAGAGAGAATGTTGGGATGAAGAGAGTGGTGAGAGTAAGTGAGATTGGGAGGTAGACTTGTGAGAGGAAGTATCAGGAGAGACTGAGTGCAGAATGGGAAAAGGTGAGAGCAAAGGACGTAAGGAGAGTGGGAGAGGAATGGGATATATTTGGGGAAGCAGTGATGGCTTGCGCAAAAGATGCTTGTGGCATGAGACAGGTGGGAGGTGGGCGATTAGAAAGGGTAGTGAGTGGTGGGACGAAGACATAAGATTGTTAGTGAAAGAGAAGACAGATGCATTTGGACGATTTTTGCAGGGAAATAGTGCAAGTGACTGGGAGATGTATAAAAGAAAGAGGCAGGAGGTCAAGAGAAAGGTGCAAGTGGTGAAAAAGACGGCAAATGACAGTTGGGGTGAGAGAGTATCATTAAATTTTAGGGAGAATAAAAAGATGTTTTGGAGGGAAGTAAATAAAGTGCGTAAGACAAGAGACCAAATGGGAATATCGGTGAAGGGGGATAATGGGGAGGTAATAACAAGTAGTGGTGATGTAAGAAGATGAAGTGAGTATTTTGAAGGTTTGTTGAATGTGTTTGATGACAGAGTGGCAGATATAGGGTGTTTTGGTCCAGGTGGAGTGCGAAGTGAGAGGGTCAGGGAGAATGATTTGGTAAACAGAGAAGAGGTAGTGAAAGCTTTGCGGAAGATGAAAGCCGGCAAAGCGGCGGGTTTGGATGGTATTGCAGTGGAATTTATTAAAAAAAGGGGGTGACTGTGTTGTTGATATGTTGGTGAGGATATTCATTGTATGTATGGTTCATGGTGAAGTGCCTGAGGATTGGAGGAATGCAGGCATAGTACCAAGGTACAAAGGCAAAGGGGATAAAGGCGAGTGTTCAAATTACAGAGGTATAAGTTTGTTGAGTATTCCTGGGAAATTATATGGTTGGGTATTGATTGAGAGGGTGAAGGCATGTACAGAGCATCAGACTGGGGAAGAGCAGCGTGGTTTCAGAAGTGGTAGAGGATGTGTGGATCAGGTGTTTGCTTTGAAGAATGTATGTGAGAAATACTCAGAAAAGCAAATGGATTTGTATGAAGCATTTATGGATCTGGAGAAGGCATATAATAGAGTTGATAGAGATGCTCTGTGGAAGGTATTAAGAGTATAAGGTGTCGGAGGCAAGTTGCTGGAAGCAGTGAAAAGTTTTTATCGAGGATGTAAGGCATGTGTACGAGTAGGAAGAGAGGAAAGTGATTGGTTCTCAGTAATGTCAGTTTGCGGCAGGGGTGCGTGATGTCCTTATAGTTGTTTAATTTGTTTATGGACGGAGTCGTTAGGGAGGTGAATACAAGACTTTTGGAGAGGGGGCAAGTATGCAGTCTGTTGTGGATGAGAAAGCTTGGGAAGTCAGTCAGTTGTTGTTCGCTGATGATACGCTGTTGGCTGATTCGGGTGAGAAACTGCAAACGCTGGTGACCGAGTTTGGGAAAGTGTGTGAAAGAAGAAAGCTGAGAGTAAATGTGAATAAGAGCAAGGTTATTAGGTACAATAGGGTGGAGGGACAAGTCAATTGGGAGGTATGTTTGAATGGAGAAAAGCTGGGGGAAGTGAAATATTTTAGATATCTGGTAGTGGATTTGGCAGCGGATGGAACCAAGGAAGCGGAAGTGAATCACAGGGTGGGGGAGGGAGCGAAGGTTCTGGGAGCGTGGAAGAATGTGTGGAAGGCGAGAACATTATCTAGGAAAGGAAAAATGGGTATGTTTGAAGGAATAGTGGTTCCAACAATGTTATATGGCTGCGAGGCGTGGGCTATAGAAAGAGTTGTGTGGAGGAGGGTGGATGTGTTGGAAATGAGATGTTTGAGGACAATGTGTGGTGTGAGGTGGTTTGATCGAGTAAGTAATGAAAGGGTAAGAGAGATGTGTGGAAATAAAAAGAGTGTGGTTGAGAGAGCAGAAGAGGATGTTTTGAAATGATTTGGTCACATGGAAAGAACGAGTGAGGAAAGATTGACCAAGAGGATATATGTGTCAGAGGTGGAGGGAACGAGAAGTGGGAGACCAAATTGGAGGTGGAAGGATGGAGTGAAAAAGATTTTGAGCGATCGGGGCCTGAACATGCAGGAGGGAGAAAGACGTGCAAGGAAAAGAGTGAACTGGAACGATGTGGTATACCGGGTTCGACATGCTGTCAATGGTTTGAACCAGGGCATGTGAAGCGTCTGGGGTAAACCATGGAAAGTTTTGTGGGACCTGGATGTGGAAAGGGAGCTGTGGTTTCGGTGCATTATACATGACAGCTAGAGACTGCGTGTGAACGAATGTGGCCTTTGTTGTCTTCTCCTAGCGCTACCTCGCGCACATGCGGGGAGAAGGGGGTTGTCATTTCATTTGTGGCGGGGTGGCGACGGAAATGAATAAAGGCAGCATTTGGACGATTTTTGCAGGGAAAAAATGCAATTGAGTGGGAGAAGTATAAAAGAAAGAGACAGGAGGTCAAGAGAAAGGTGCAAGAGGTGAAAAAAAGGGCAAATGAGAGTTGGGGTGAGAGAGTATCAGTAAATTTTAGGGAGAATAAAAAGATGTTCTGGAAGGAGGTAAATAGGGTGCGTAAGACAAGGGAGCAAATGGGAACTTCAGTGAAGGGCGTAAATGGGGAGGTGATAACAAGTAGTGGTGATGTGAGAAGGAGATGGAATGAGTATTTTGAAGGTTTGTTGAATGTGTCTGATGACAGAGTGGCAGATATAGGGTGTTTTGGTCGAGGTGGTGTGCAAAGTGAGAGGGTTAGGGAAAATGATTTGGTAAACAGAGAAGAGGTAGTGAAAGCTTTGCGGAAGATGAAAGTCGGCAAGGCAGCAGGTTTGGATGGTATTGCAGTGGAATTTATTAAAAAAGGGGGTGACTGTATTGTTGACTGGTTGGTAAGGTTATTTAATGTATGTATGACTCATGGTGAGGTGCCTGAGGATTGGCGGAATGCGTGCATAGTGCCATTGTACAAAGGCAAAGGGGATAAGAGTGAGTGCTCAAATTACAGAGGTATAAGTTTGTTGAGTATTCCTGGTAAATTATATGGGAGGGTGTTGATTGAGAGGGTGAAGGCATGTACAGAGCATCAGATTGGGGAAGAGCAGTGCGGTTTCAGAAGTGGTAGAGGATGTGTGGATCAGGTGTTTGCTTTGAAGAATGTATGTGAGAAATACTTAGAAAAGCAAATGGATTTGTATGTAGCATTTATGGATCTGGAGAAGGCATATGATAGAGTTGATAGAGATGTTCTGTGGAAGGTATTAAGAATATATGGTGTGGGAGGCAAGTTGTTAGAAGCAGTGAAAAGTTTTTATCGAGGATGTAAGGCATGTGTACGTGTAGGAAGAGAGGAAAGTGATTGGTTCTCAGTGAATGTAGGTTTGCGGCAGGGGTGTGTGATGTCTCCATGGTTGTTTAATTTGTTTATGGATGGGGTTGTTAGGGAGGTAAATGCAAGAGTCCTGGAAAGAGGGGCAAGTATGAAGTCTGTTGGGGATGAGAGAGCTTGGGAAGTGAGTCAGTTGTTGTTCGCTGATGATACAGCGCTGGT